>NW_019160570.1:0-1046 GCF_002288905.1 Enhydra lutris kenyoni | reverse complement strand
TGCCTGGGTCTCTACACTTGCCATACACTTGATGCTTTCTAAAAACTTAACTCCATTGATTTACACTGTTGGGTGGATTTATTTTAACCATTCTGAACTGAGCTCTAGGTATGGTACATACACAATGACTCTTGGAACACTGAAAAAATAAAATTAAATAAAAAAAAGGAAAGCCAAATAAAAAAGAAATCTATGGGGTCTTTAAGAAGTCTAAGTTCTTCTGATGAGGCAAGATTTCTTAGGATAGTTTTAAGTTCTTTTGTGAATGATGTTTGGTGTTCAGTTCTTGACCAGTGTCCTTCGTCTCAGTGATCATCCTGCACATTTTTGTTCTTAAGGATTTTATTTATTTGTGTCAGAGAGAGAGAGAGGGAGAGAGAGCACAGCACAAGCAGCAGAGGGAGAAGTGGGGTTCCTGCTGAGCAAGGAGCCTGCTGATGGACTTGATCCGAGGCCCCCAGGATTATGACCTGAGCTGAAGGCAGATGCTTCATGGCTGAGCCACCCAGGCATCCCACATCCTGGACATTTTTAATGGTTGGATTATTTGGGATCCTCATGATCAATATGACGTCATTATCAATTGTCAAAGCCTTTCCAGGAGCTTCCACTGATCCTGTGTAGCAGGTTATAAACAGTGCTTTCTAGGTGTTTTTAAGTCCCCATTTCAACCATTTGGAAATATTGAAATAGTTTTGCAAGATTCTTTTGGGAAAACTTCTTTATTAATGCATGGAAATGAGAACTCTGTTTTTTGTCTTTAAAGGAAGTATCTTGGTTACAATGTGTGTTTTAGCATGAAACCATCCTCTCTCTGATTCATTGCCTTTCTTGGAAAAACCATCCTATACTTCCCAAATAAATTTTCTTCTCAAATGCCTCCGCGACAGGTTACATTGTGGCTTGCATTTAGATTGATGTAACATATATATTAGTACATTATCACACACACAGATATGTACTTGCACAAATAACTGTATTCCACTTACAATCTCTTGTAGGTCAATCTCTTAACCCTTTTGTGAAGTTGAATAGTAGAAGAAACT
>NW_019160569.1:0-1046 GCF_002288905.1 Enhydra lutris kenyoni | reverse complement strand
CAGAAACTTTGCAGGCCAAATGGGAGTGTCATGATATATTAAATGTGTTAACAAAAAACTCTGCAAACAAGAATACTGTATACATCAGGGCTACCCTTCAGAATAAAAGGGAGATAAAAAGTTTCACAGACAAAAGAGAAATTAGAGGAATTCATCACCACCAAAGAAATCCTACAAAAAAATGATACCAGGGACTCTGAATGGAAAGACTGCAAAAAGGAGCAAGAAAAGTAGAAAGCAGAAAGTGGTAAAATTAAGTATAATTACAAAAATCAGTCAAGGAATTCACAAAATAAAAAGATGTAAAGTAAGACACCATATGCATAAAATTTGGGAAGGAGAGGAGAAAAAATGGGTTCAAACATAAGCAACTATCAACTTAGTATGGACTGCTATATGCAGATGTTATATACAAATCTAATGATAACCACAAATAAAAAATTGGTGATAGATATGCAAAAAATAGAGTAAGGAATTTCAATTGGGGTGGAGTTTTTTGGATTTTTCCACATAAAGTATCATGTCATCTGTAAAGAGTGAGAGTTTCACGTCTTCCTTGCCAATTTGAATTATTTTTATTTCCTTTTGTTTTCTGACTGCTGAGGCTAGGACTTCTAGTACTATGTTGAACAATAGTGGTTGAGAGTGGACATCCATGGTTGTGTCCCTGACCTTAAGGAAAAAGCTCTCAGTTTTTCCCCATTGAGAATAATATTTGCTGTCGGCCTTTTGTAGATAGCTTTTGTGATATTGAAGTATGTTACCTCTATCCCTACAGTGTGGAGAGTTTTAATTAAGAAAGAATGGTGTATTTAGTCAAATGCTTTTTCTGCATCAATTGAGAGGATCATATGTTTCTTGTCTAGTTTTATTAAAGTGATATGTCATGTTTGATTTGCAAATGTTGAAACACCCTTGCAGCCCAGGAATAAACTCCACTTGGTCATGGTGAATAAGCCTTTTAATGTATCTGTTGGACTTACTAATATCTTGGTGAGTATTTTGGCACCCATGCTCATCAGGGATGTTGGTCTGTAATTCTTCTT
>NW_019160568.1:0-1046 GCF_002288905.1 Enhydra lutris kenyoni | reverse complement strand
TGTTGGGCACGCACGGTGCTGCGATGTGTCTCCAGAATTTGAAACCTAGTGGACTTGTTGGCCGGGAGTATGAGGACACAAGCTAGAGTTAGGGTCCAGGGAGAGAACACGGCAGGCCCACTCTGCAGAGGCTGTATCGAGATCTCCTGCGTCAGAAGTCAGCTCGACGATCAGACGTTGTCTCAGGTTGTAGTTTGTGACTATGATGGCCGATTCATGAAGTGGGTGGGGCTCATTCTGACTGGATGTTTTCTCTCACTGGGATTTGTGAGATGCTCCAAACCAAAAGGATTCCTCGTGCGGGACATGCGAGTCCTCTTGGATGGCTCCACGACGCCCCATACATACAGACTCGAGAGCAGGGTTCTAAGGATGGATGCCTGGGCACCCCTACATGCATTCCCTACTGTCTCCTAGCGATAAGGCAGGTCTGATCTTCGGGCTTGTGGGAGCGACCCAGGGGGGCTGAGTTGAAAGGGACTCTGCTGAACATGGGTCATAATGTGGGTCAGTGTCCATGGAGACCTGGTATGTGGCGGTGGCTCGGGGGGCCCTGAAAGATTCTCCTAACTGGAGGGTTTGTCACAGCTCCAAAGAGCAAGTCTCCCATGCGGAGTTGAGAGAGGTTCTGAATTGTGCCGCAGGAAACCCCTCTAGGCTGGTATTTGAAACCAGACCTTGGAAAAGAGATGCCTGGCAAAGAAAGCAAGAGTTCAGATGAAGGCCTCTGGGACTCCCCGGTGAAATGTTTTGTCTCTAGGGACATCGGTCTGCATGTCTGAGTCTAGGGTGACGCTCAGCTTGTGTCAGATCGGCCCTGTTTGTCCAGGGTGGCCTGGACTGTTTTGATTTCTGTGGGGTCGATTTAGGATTTTCCTACTCTATAGGTTTGTTGCCAGTGGAATAGGCATGATGTGCTTGGAGAGGGTAGGCATGGTCCTGCGGTGTGGCTCCAGATGCCCCCGCCTGAAGCACGTGTGCGCCAGGGCTGTGGGGACAGAAGCCTGAAAACACAAACCTGGCTGAGGTTTGGGGCCGAGCGTATG
>NW_019160567.1:0-1046 GCF_002288905.1 Enhydra lutris kenyoni | reverse complement strand
CTGCTTTGAACCAGGTTCCCCCATAGGCAGGGATTTGCGCTACCTTCTGGTGTCAGACACCTACATACCCAGGTTCGCAGGAGATGACAGGCTCTGACCAAGACAGAGCCCACCTGCAGGATATGGGTCGCGCTATGTGGCTGGCTGACAGGAGGCCGGGGCTCGGGCTGTGTCAGATAGAGTATCAGTTCACAGGTTGGCCTATGATATCAGGGTGCCCTTGAGGGCCGTGCTGCTGGACACTCATCTGGCGATTCTGGGCAGACCCGTAGGGCATTTCTTCCTTCCGGTGGGTAGGCAAAAGGCAGCTTTGTTTTCCAGAATTCCCAATATGGATGGCCTGCTGGCAAGGTGTGTGAGGATGGAAGTCTGAAAACAAAGCTATGCTTATGTTCAGTGCCGAGGCCATAACAATTGCAATGTGCAGCTTCTGTTAAGAGATCTCAAGCAGCTGAAGACGATCGAGTGTGAGATGTCTGCTCACACTGGAATTTGTATCCATAATGGCCAGCGAATGCTCCTGTGGCCTCAAGAAGCCTTGGCGGCTTTCCGAAGCTGGGTCTTGTGAGCTGCTCCAAACATCAAGGTGTCTTTCAGCGGGACAGGGGAAGTCCAGTTAGAGGGCTCCAGGATCCTCATATGGAAAGATTCGATAGCAGAGCTCTCCGAATGGATGCCTGGAAACTCCACCTCCGTTACCACTGAAGCCTAGGAACAGGGCAGCTTTGATCCAGTGGCTCTGCTTCGCAGTTCAAAGGGATCTGAGTTGACGGCGGTTCTCAGTCTGATGGGTCACAATGCTGCTTGGTGTCCTGGGAGACCTTAGAATGTGGCGGTAGCTCTGGGGCCATGCAGGAACCTCCTAGACTGTGGGTGGGACCCCGTTCCCAAGAGCAAAGTTTCCTTATCGGGACCAGAGGGGTTCTACTGTATGGCTCAGGGACCACACGTTGGGCCATATGTTGGTTTTCCAGGACAGTCCGGAGGGACAGAGGCCTGAAAACCTAAGCTAGGTTTTGGATGAGGTCCTAGGGGCATGTCAAGTT
>NW_019160566.1:0-1046 GCF_002288905.1 Enhydra lutris kenyoni | reverse complement strand
GTGGGCAGGCAGAATGCAGCTTTGTTTTTCCAGAATTCCCAATATGGATGGCCTGCTGGCAAGGTGTGTGAGGATGGTAGTCTGAAAACATAGCTATGCTTATGTTCAGTGCCGAGGCCATAACAGTTCCAATGTGCAGCGTCTGTTTCGAGATCTCAAGCACCTGAGGTCGTTCGAGTGTGAGATCTCTACTCACGCTGGAATTTGTATCCATGATGGCCAACGAATGCTCGTGTGGCCTCAAGAAGCCTTGGCTGCTTTCTCAAGCTGGAGCTTGTGAGCTGCTCCAATCCACAAGGTGTCCTTCTGCGGGACAGGGGAAGTCCCGTTAGAGGGCTCCAGGGTCCCTATATGGAAAGATTCGATAGGAGAGCTCTCCGAATGGATGCCTGGAAACCCCACCTCGCGTTACCACAGCAGCCAAGGAACAGGGCAGCTTTGATCCGCTGCCTTTGGTTCGATGTTCCAAGTGATCTGAGTTGACAGAGGTTCTCAGTCTGACGGGTCAAAATGCTGCTTGGTGTCCAGGGAGACCTTAGAATGTGGCTGTGGCTATGGGCCATGCAGGAATCTTCTAGGCTGAGGGTTGGTCCCCGTTCTCAAGAGCAAGGTTTCCTTCTCGAGACCAGAGGGATTCTATTGTATGGCTAGCGGCCACACGTTGGGCCATAAGTTGGTTTTCTAGAAGAGGCCTGAGGGACGGAGGCTTGGAATCCTAAGCTGGGTATTGGATGAGGGACTAGGGCCATGTCAGGTTAAATCTGCAGACTCAGGTCCATTGACGTGCGTTTCTTCCTGCAGGTAGGTGCAGAAGGTGTCAGTCAGACTGCGCTTTTTTTCCAGAGCAACCTATGAAATTGGTGTGGGTTCAGTTGCCTTGAAGGTTTCTCCCATTCTGGAAGGTTTCGGCAACTGAGATGTGCAGAGTTCCCTCGGGAGTCAGGCCCAGTGATGCTGTTTGGTTCTAAAGTCCCATACTAGAGGGCATGTGGTCACGGCTTTGGGAACCAAGTCTTCAGACAGCAACTCGGGGAAGAATTAGGAGC
>NW_019160565.1:0-1046 GCF_002288905.1 Enhydra lutris kenyoni | reverse complement strand
CGCAATTCGTTGGCCATCATGCATAAAAATGCCAGCATGACCAGACATCTCATACTCGCCCTTCCTCAGGTGTTGGAAATCTCCAAACAGCCACTACACATTGGAAATGCCATGCCCTCGGCACTGAACTTAACCGTAGCTTGTGTTTTCAGACTTCCGTCCTCACACTCCTCGCCGGCAAGCCCTCCATATTGGAAATTCTGGAGCCACAATGCACCCTACTGCCTGCTCACCAGAAAGACGAAGGGCCCTATGAGTCTTCCAAGAACCTGCACAGGAAGATCCACCTGCAGGGCCCTCAACGGCACCCCGATATCCTAGGCCACCCCATGAACTATTGCTCTGTCTGACACAGCCCGAACCCCGACCTCCTGTCAGCCACCCAGATAGCAGACCCCATGTCCTCCAGGTGGGACCTGCCTTGACCCGAGACCATTATCTTGAACCAACCTGGGTATTTAGGTATCTGTCCCCAGAACCTGGCTCAAGTTCCTACCTATGGGGGAACATGAAGCACAAAAGAGTAATCCTCCTTCCCCATGGCAGGAAAACTGGATGTTGACATGGTTGTCCAACCCTCAGAGTGGGAGCCAGCTGCATGGCCCATGAGACCACACCCACTCAGGAGGGGCAGCTGGGCACAAACAGGCATTGTGGCCCTCAGCCTGAGACCCCTTTCAAACAAGGGGCGACAGGAGCTGGACTAGGAGCCCACAGAGCAGGCCTCCCATGTGCCTAAGCCCAATCATAAACCTTGATGAGATTATGCAAGTGCTCGGACCCAGAACCAGTCTCTGGAATCCCTGTTTGGGCGGGACCCAGGAGACGGAAAACAGCAATCTTCCCTTCCACCAGAGAGACACCAAACTCTTGGGAGCCGGGCAGAATCCCCAGATAGAAAGAATCTCCCACGGAACCCCGAGGCCATGCCTCCATTCCGTGGCCAACCTAGATACACAACCCAGACCGAAAAGCCTTTGCTACTGCCTCCCCGGTGCTTGAGTTTCAAATCCTGAGGAACTGCACTCAGGGTCTGCAGATCGTGC
>NW_019160564.1:0-1047 GCF_002288905.1 Enhydra lutris kenyoni | reverse complement strand
CTGTAAGTCTTAACAAATATATGACATGTACTCACCATTTTAGTATCATACAGTAATAGTTCCACTGCATCCCAAATCCTCTAGGCTCTTTCTATTCTTCCCTTCTTTGCATTACACACTTAATCTCTGGCAATTATTATTCTTCTTGGTCTTCATAGTTTTGCTTTTCCTAGAACTTTTTAGAATGGCTTTTTTCTTTGGTACTGTACATTTTAAGTTCTTTCATGTCTTCTTATGTCTTCACAGCTAATTTCTTAACACTGAATTATATTCCATTGTTCAAATGTACCTGTTTATGTATTTATTCAATTGCTAAAGGATACCTTAGTTGAAATCAAGTTTTGACAATTATGAGTAAAACTATTTACACTAAGTTTTCAGATTATTTGCATAAAAACAAAGGAGCACTATTGCCAGATAATATTATAAGAAAATGTTTAGTTTTCAAAAAAACCTCCTAAACTATCTTGCAAAGTGGGTGGACCATTTTATATTTCACATGCAATGAGTGAGAATTTGTATTCCACATTTTTGTCAGCTTTTGGTGTAGTCAGTGTTCTTTCAAGGCATTCTAATAAGAGTGTAGTACTAGTACTTTGTTGTTTTAGTATGCATAGTTCTGATGATCTATAATGTGCAGCATCTTTTCATACACAAATTCTCCATCTCTATAACATTTTAGGGTAGGTGTCTCTATAGATCTTTGGACAATTTTTAATTAGGTTGTTTATTTTTATAGTTTTTTTTTTTCATATTGGGTACTACTCCTTTTTCAAATATATTTTTACAATTTTTTTTCCAACATGTAGCTTCTCATTTTTTTATATTGTCTCTCAAGCAGTGCAAGTTTTACTACAGTGAAGTTTAGCTTATTAATTCTTTTGTGGGTTTTATCTTTGGTGGTGTTTCTAATCTATCCCTATACCTAAGATTATTAATATTTTCCATATGTTTTCTTCTAGGGATTTTATAGCTTCACATTTTATATCCACCTGTAGGATGTTCTGAGTTATTTTTTGTGTTGACCTCTCTTTCCTTCCACCCTTA
>NW_019160563.1:0-1048 GCF_002288905.1 Enhydra lutris kenyoni | reverse complement strand
CAAGAGGAGATGGAGAGGAGAAGGGAATTCAGGGAAATTGGAAGGGGAGGTGAACCATGAGAGACTATGAACTCTGAAAAACAATCTGAGAGTTTTGAAGGGGTGGGGAGTGGGTGGTTGGGGGATCCAGGTGGTGGGTATTGGAGAGGGCATGGATTGCATGGAGCACTGGACGTGGTGCAAAAATAATGAATACTGTTATGCTGAAAAAATAAAAAAAATTTAAAAATTTTTAAAAAATTAAAAAAAAGAAATAGACTATCACAAATTGAAGTTTCTTGTTTGCTTTCCTCTCACTTGATGCATTTGGACAATTTCATCTCCAGCCTGCAACCAAATAAAAATAGTTTTCATGAAACAGCAAATCTTTTATAAATTATATGCCAGACTCCATGTGCATAATACTCATATCATCACCCTCAATTATTTTCCATATTATAATATCATTTGTTGATTTATTTCTTGATTCATGTCCTTTACTCCATCTAAACATCTTTTTGAATTTTCACCTTTTTGAATTTTCACCTTTAAAGAAGGCTATCCCTGCCTTATTCAAACTAAAATAAGAGCTATCCTCCCCAATATCACAATCTATTCTCCTACATCGTCCTTCAGTTTTCCTCAAAGGATATTAAAACATGACTTTTTTTCACTAGGAATAGGTATTCTTTATTTCTAACACAATTACTCTAGGTTAGGAATATGAGAATATATATATATATATATATTATATATATATGGAATATATATTATATATATATGGAAATGATGACTAGAAGAAACAATGACAAACACAACTGACATTTTATGTGAATCTATAAGTTTAAGTTTCATTACCAGCCCCCAAAATTGTTACATCTTTCAGTGTTGCATCTGACTGTACTGATTTCTTTCTTTCAGTTTTGAGGTTGCCCAAGCAGTCTTGGTGATGGCAGACAAGATGAGCTAAGAAAGCATTCTCAAACATTGTTCTTCTGTCAGATTCCAGATTACCAATGTATCTTTTTGCACCAGCAGAGGTGATAGCCACTTGTTCATCAACAGCCAT
>NW_019160562.1:0-1048 GCF_002288905.1 Enhydra lutris kenyoni | reverse complement strand
TATGCCAGTACCATGCTGTCTTGGTGATCACAGCTTTGTAATAAAGCTTGAAATCAGGTAACGTGATGCTGCCAGATTTATTTTTGTTTTGCAACATTTCCTTAGCGATTCGGGGTCTCTTCTGATTCCATACAAATTTCTGGATTATTTGCTCCAGCTCTTTGAAAAATACTGGTGGAATTTTGATCGGAATGGCGTTAAAAGTATTGATTGCTCTAAGCAGTATAGACATTTTAACAATGTTTATTCTTCCAATCCAAGAGCATGGAATGGTCTCCCATCTTTTTGTGTCTTCTTCAATTTCTTTCATGAGTGTTCTGTAGTTCCTCGAGTACAGATCCTTTGCCTATTTGGTTAGGTTTATTCCCAGGTATCTTATGGTTCTTGGTGCTATAGTAAATGGAATTGAATCTCTAATTTCCCTTTCTGTATTTTCATTGTTAGTGTGTAAGAAAGCCACTGATTTCTGTACATTGACATTGTATCCTGCCATTTTACTGAATTGTTGTATGAGTTGTAGTAGTTTGGGGGTGGAGTCTTTTGGGTTTTCCATATAAAGAATCATGTAATCTGCGAAGAGAGAGAGTTTGACTTCTTCACTGCCAATTTGGATACCTTTTATGTTTCTTTGTTGTCTGATTGCTGTTGCTAGGACTTCTTTTTTTTTAAGATTTTATTTATTTATTTTGACAGAGAGAGATCACAAGTAGATGGAGAGGCAGGCAGAGAGAGAGAGAGAGAGAGAGAGAGAGAGGCAGGCTCTCTGCTGAGCAGAGAGCCCAATGCGGGACTCAATCCCAGGACCCTGAGATCATGGCCTGAGCCGAAGGCAGTGGTTTAACCCACTGAGCCACCCAGGCACCCCTGTTGCTAGGACTTCTAATACTATGTTGAATAAGAGTGGTGAGAGTGGGCTTCATTGTCGTGTTCTTGATCTCATCAGGAAGGCTGCAAGCTTTTTCCCATTGAGGATGATATTTGCTGTGGGTCTTTCATAGATAGATTTGATGAATTTCAGGAATGTTCCCTCTATCCCTATACTTTGAAG
>NW_019160561.1:0-1048 GCF_002288905.1 Enhydra lutris kenyoni | reverse complement strand
CAAAACCTGCGGGGGTCCCTAACAAGCCCTGTCCGATGGGGTCGGGCGTGCCCCGAGCCCCGGACACAAACCCTCGCCTGCACCCTCAGCCTTCCGTGGCCAGGGTCCTGACCATCGGGGCCTCCACCTGGGAAACCTCCGTCCGCGCCACGACTCCCCCTCACACCCCGGCGCAAATCGTGCCTTTTGGCGCACTGGAGAAGCCTCAGAATGAGAGAAACGTTCGTTCGCCAACGGAGGGCCTCCGCACCTTCGGGCGCCCCAGCCGCTCGAACAGGCGGAGGCGGATGCCCGGCCTCACCCGTCCCTCAACTCCGCTCCGGCACCCCTCCACTTTGCCGGGACCCCCAGTCGGGCCGCGTCATCTGGGCGCGTTTTCTGGGTGGCCGCGACAGGCCCCGAGCGAGAAAGGGCCCTCGGCCCCGGGGAGCAGGGCGGTCCGCAGGGCTGCCCAACGCCGGCCAATTCTCACGAGCGTTCTGCCCAAACCGATCCCGGTTTGGGCAGAACGCTCGTAAAAATTGGCCGGAAAACGCCCGGCTCACTCACTTCGGGCGCGGCTCGTCTGCAGGGCAACCCCCGGGGCCCGGGCCGGCATCGCGAGCCGTCGCGTCCAAACCCGCCAGGAATCCCTCCGGGAGTCAGGCTCTGTCGGGCGCGAGGCCTCCTGCTCCAAAGCCTCTGGGGGTCCCCTACCTGGTCCTGTCCGCTGGGGCCGGACCTGCCCCAAGCCCCGGACACGAACCCAAGCCTGCTCCCTCAGCCTTCCGTGGCCAGGGTCCTGAGCATCGGGGCCTTCACCTGGGGAAACCTCAGTCCGCGCCGCGACTCCCCCGCAAGCCCCGGCGCCAATCGTGCATTTCGGCGCTCCGGAGAAGCCTCAGGATGAGAGAAACGTGCGTTCGCCAACGGAGGGCCTCCGCACCCTCGGGCGCCCCAGCCGCTCGAACAGGCGGAGGCGGACGCCCGGCCACAACCCGTCCCTCAACTCTGCTCCGGCGATCCACCCCTTTGCCGGGACCCCCGGTAGGGCGGCGTCGACTGGGCG
>NW_019160560.1:0-1048 GCF_002288905.1 Enhydra lutris kenyoni | reverse complement strand
ATTCCTTTCTCACATTGAGGTCCTTCATCCATTTTGAGTCTATTTTCGTGTGTGGTGTAAGGAAATGATCCAATTTCATTTTTCTGCATGTGGCTGTCCAATTTTCCCAACACCATTTGTTGAAGAGGCTGTCTTTTTTCCATTGGATATTCTTTCCTGCTTTGTCGAAGATTAGTTGACCATAGAGTTGAGGGTCTATTTCTGGGCTCTCTATTCTGTTCCATTGATCTATGTGTCTGTTTTTGTGCCAGTACCATGCTGTCTTGATGATGACAGCTTTGTAATAGAGCTTGAAGTCCGGAATTGTGATGCCACCAACTTTGGCTTTCTTTTTCAATATTCCTTTGGCTATTCGAGGTCTTTTCTGGTTCCATATAAATTTTAGGATTATTTGTTCCATTTCTTTGAAAAAAATGGATGGTACTTTGATAGGAATTGCATTAAATGTGTAGATTGCTTTAGGTAGCATAGACATTTTCACAATATTTATTCTTCCAATCCAGGAGCATGGAACATTTTTCCATTTCTTTGTGTCTTCCTCAATTTCTTTCATGAGTACTTTATAGTTTTCTGTGTATAGATTCTTAGCCTCTTTGGTTAGGTTTATTCCTAGGTATCTTATAGTTTTGGGTGCAATTGTAAATGGGATGGACTCCTTAATTTCTCTTTCTTCTGTCTTGTTGTTGGTGTAGAGAAATGCAACTGATTTCTGGGCATTGATTTTATATCCTGACACTTTACTGAATTCCTGTACAAGTTCTAGCAGTTTTGGAGTGGAGTCTTTTGGGTTTTCCACATATAGTATCATATCATCTGCGAAGAGTGATAGTTTGACTTCTTCTTTGCCAATTTGGATGCCTTTAATTTCCTTTTGTTGTCTGATTGCTGAGGCTAGGACTTCTAGTACTATGTTGAATAGCAGTGGTGATAACGGACATCCCTGCCGTGTTCCTGACCTTAGCGGAAAAGCTTTCAGTTTTTCTCCATTGAGAATGATATTTGCGGTGGGTTTTTCATAGATGGCTTTGATAATATTGAGGTATGTGCC
>NW_019160559.1:0-1048 GCF_002288905.1 Enhydra lutris kenyoni | reverse complement strand
TGTAGCATAGTTCAGCTTTATGAAAAATTTCTCTTCACAATGACTGAGTGAGGGCTATATTTGCATGTATGTATACAGATGTACAGAATATACATATCTTATCAGACAGAAGGAATCAGGAGGTAGATTGCATTGGTCAGAGAGGGTCTCTGGAGAAAAATGATCCAGTGAACTTTGTACAGTAATTCCTGAAACAATTTTAAGGCCTGAAGTAGTGCAGCTATAAAAGGGAAGCCTGTCAGGTATCAACCAGGACAATTTTTGTAGGCTAAAATTTTCTTTTCCTGAAGACAAAATTAACATATTTGACTTTGTCTTTCTTTTGCAATTTGATAAAATATTTCTTAGACGTTATGTATAGAAGTGAGCGTGCTACCTAAACTTATTTCAACGTGTTGCCAAAAGACTAATTAAAAGTAGAAATACACGCCAGAGTGCAGACATTGTTGGAACAGCTGGTCTCTCTACACACATGGTCAGGCCAACCCTCTTCAACAGGAAATGACTCAAAGACAGCAATAGTTACAGCTTTTGCTTTTGTCCTGTTTTGTTTCTAATCTCTTCAACACCACGGATGATGTAGAGTGAATCACAGTGATGTTTACAAATATTACATCTCTCTGGCCAACTTGTGGGATCACAGAGGAAAGCTGCTCCCTACAAGAATGTCCCTGGCAGAGTTGCTGGCTCCTGGCATTCGTAGTCTGTGCTGGGGTAGATGTCAACAAATGCATAGCTTTTTCCCAGCCTTGACGCTTACATCTACCTATATTGCATTCCAGTCTGCATCGACCTATACTTGGGATTATTATACTTCGTAGGTGACATAAAAGAGTAAGCAATGTGTCTGGATTGTTCTTTACACCCTGGAGGGAGCTTTTGTGGCCAACAGCCAGTCAAACACAACCCTCTATGGGTCTCCAGCCAAATGTTAACTTCCTTATCCACCTCCTCCTGATTCATGACGCTACCCTCCCTCCTGCTTAGAACTTCTCAATGAAACCTGAACTCTGTATGGCCAATGGCAATCACAAGACACCAAACAAAT
>NW_019160558.1:561-1049 GCF_002288905.1 Enhydra lutris kenyoni | reverse complement strand
GTTGGACACTAGCCCTTTATCTGATATGTCATTTGCAAATATCTTCTCCCATTCTGTCAGTTGTCTTTTGGTTTTGTTAACTGTTTCCTTTGCTGTGCAAAAGCTTTTGATCTAGATAAAATCCCAATAGTTCATTTTTGCCCTTGCTTCCATTGCTTTTGGTGATGTTCCTAGGAAGATGTTGTTGCGGCTGAGGTTGAAGAGGTTGCTGCCTGGGTTCTCCTCAAGGATTTTGATGGATTCCTTTCTCACATTGAGGTCCTTCATCCATTTTGACTCTATTTTCATGTGTGGTGTAAGGGAATGATCCAATTTCATTTTTCTGCATGTGGCTGTCCAATTTGCCCAACACCATTTATTGGAGAGGCTGTCTTTTTTCCATTGGACATTCTCTCCTGCTTTGTCGAAGATCAGTTGACCATAGAGTTGAGGGTCTATTTCTGGGCTCTCTATTCTGTTCCATTGATCTATGTGTCTGTTTTTGTGCC
>NW_019160558.1:0-461 GCF_002288905.1 Enhydra lutris kenyoni | reverse complement strand
TCACAATATTTATTCTTCCAATCCAGGAGCATGGAACATTTTTCCATTTCTTTGTATCTTCCTCAATTTCTTTCATGAGTACTTTATAGTTTTCTATGTATAGATTCTTAGTCTCTTTGGTTAGGTTTATTCCTAGGTATCTTATAGTTTTGGGTGCAATTGTAAATGGGATTGACTCCTTAATTTCTCTTTCTTCTGTCTTGTTGTTGGTGTAGAGAAATGCAACGGATTTCTGTGCATTGACTTTATATCCTGACACTTTACTGAATTCCTATACAAGTTCTAGTAGTTTTGGAGTGGAGTCTTTTGGGTTTTCCACATAGAGTATCATATTACCTGCGAAGAGTGATAGTTTGACTTCTTCTTTGCCAATTTGGATGCCTTTAATTTCCTTTTGTTGTCTGATTGCTGAGGCTAGGACTTCTAGTACTATATTGAATAGCAGTGGTGATAACGGACAT
>NW_019160557.1:0-1049 GCF_002288905.1 Enhydra lutris kenyoni | reverse complement strand
AGGTACTTTCCAAGGGAAATCCTGGTCACTGGGCAGGCAAAACAGCAGCAACTCTGTGGAGATGATTTTCCTTGACTCCTTCCTCCCTCTCAGTGCCCTATTCAGAGGTCTGTAGGTCTGATTTACCTCCCTCCTGGGTATTTCTCACACTTGGTCCTTGTTCTCAGGAACTTGCCCCCTATTCCTCTCCTTCCCCTGGCCCATCATTGTTTATTCTTCATGTAACAGCCAGAGGGGCTTTCCTAAAACATATGCAAATCACATACTAATTAAATTTCATGATGGTGCCCTATTGCCCTTTGGGTGAAATTCATTCTTCTGAGCAAAGCATGTGCACCCTTGGTGATCTAGCCCTCCAACCCTGTCTCTCTCTGTTTCTTCCTCCTCTGGGGCTTTTGTTCCATGTTCCTCAAATCATCCCAAGTTGTCCTGTGCTTCTGCCTAGGATGCCCTTTCCCAGCTTCTCTGACTGGCAGACTTTTCCTTTTTAATACTCAGTTCAGGCATCTCCTCCTTCAGGAAGGCCTCTGGGACTTCTGTATACAGGTAAGAAAACTTTCTACTTGGTGCCCATATCTGCTCACCTTTCTGAGCTAGGCTGACTCTGATGATCAAATTTTCTGGCCCCTGCCTGCCTTTCAGGTGCTTCTTCCCATCTACCTTCCTAGTGCCTAGCTTGGTGCTTGGCCCAGTGATGCATCGTGAGCAGTGAGTATTGACAAATCAGTGGACCCAGGGGAGCAAGGATCCTGGTGGGCCCTGCATGCCCTGGGCAAAACAGAGTTACAGTCTTCCTGCCTGGACATGTTCAGCCCTGGGTTTATATGCCCTTCCTCCACCTGCCCTCCCCACCATGAAGGGTTGCCCTCTAGCCACCTTACTGTAGGACTGCTTTTATTTTCTTCCTAGCATTTGCTTGGCTATTGTTCCTCTGTGTGTTTACTTACTATCTCTTTCCCAGCCCCCGTGACTATGACCTGTCAGCTCCACCATGCCAAATTTCAGTACTGACCATATCCTAAGTACTGGGAACAGCATCCCACATTAAA
>NW_019160556.1:0-1049 GCF_002288905.1 Enhydra lutris kenyoni | reverse complement strand
AAAGGGGTTTACATCAGACAGGATATCATTAATCCTTTGTGTGAAACTCAGTCTTGGAACTGATTGTAAGGATAGTGAGGAATGCCCTGAATAGTATCTTGAAGCTGTTTAATATCCACATTTAAATTACTGCCATAATGACTAGTAATATGGCGAAATCTTGTTCCACACTATTTCTCATTCATTATAGGTGTAGGAGTAACACAGAAGGAAGAAACATTCTAATCACACAGAAGGTGAAGCCTTATGTTTGGAAGATCCTCTCTCCTGTATATATTACGGCTTCTTCTAAATCAGAGACTCTTCCATGAAATCTTTGATCTAGGACTGTTTGTTGATTCCAAGCCTCGCTAGCATTCTCGTGCCATTTTTGCACAAATTGTGTGCAATTTGTATGGTCTGATGCAAGGCCATTCCCGCAGTGGTAGCCGTAACAGTAATGGCTATAATTCCTAGAATAGGTTGGTCAGAGGCACAGGTGACAACCCGGATTTGTGACTCTTGTCAGAAGTGTGTAATATGTGTGCGGTGGGGCAGAGGTTGGGGGGACAGTTTTGTGGGACTGAGCCCCTGCTCTCTCCAGGTATCTACATCCACATAGTGTCAGATTTGAGTTACATTGTAGCACACCTAGCTGGTGTCTGAGAATTGTTGGTGAGTAGAACACCCCCCCCACACCTGTGGTGGAATTGGGCACAGAACCCTTATGGTTCCAAATATGAGAATGTACAAAAACAAAACAAAAACCTCACCCTTTTTGCTAGTTTGGCTAAAACAGAAAGTCTAAAATCAAAGCCTGGTTTACAAATGCACGATGTTATGTGAAATATTGTTTTATGAAGGTTTCATTTCACAGGCATGATTGATTACATTATTGACTATTGGCCATTGATCTTCATGTCCAGCTGTCTTCTCTCCGCAGAGGTCCGGCTGGTGGGGCTCAAGGGCCCATGCCTCTAATCACAACTTGACCCCACTGCCAACCAGCCCCAGTTCCTAGGTGAGGGCCCAAAGCCACCTCATTAACATAACAAAAGAAACCTTTCTTG
>NW_019160555.1:0-1049 GCF_002288905.1 Enhydra lutris kenyoni | reverse complement strand
CGTTTCTGCCTGCAGGTAGGTGCTGAAGGTCTGTCAGTCAGACTGCGCATTTTTATCAGAGCAGCCTATGAAATTGGTGTGGGTTCAGGTGCCTTGAAGGTTTCTCCCATTCTGGAAGATTTGGGCAACTGAGATGTGTAGAGTTCCCTCGGGAGAGAAGGCCCAGTGATGCTGTTTGGTTCTGGAGGTCCCATCCTGGAGGGCATGTGGTCACGGCTTTGGGAACCAAGACTTCAGACACCAACTCGGGGAAGAATTAGGAGCGAAGTTATGGCAGGCCCGATCTGCAGACCCTGAAAGCAGCTCCACAGGATTTGAAATTCGGATGCCTGGGAGCAGTAGCAGAGGCTTTTCTGTCTGGACTCTATATCCAGGATGGCCTCGGAATGATAGGGTTGCTACATGGGTCCATGGGAGGTTCTTCCTATCTGGGGTTTTACACTGGCTCCCAAGAGTTTTTGTCTTTCTGGGGAAGGGAAGAGTGCTGTTTTCCATGTCAGGGGTCCCGCCCAAACAAGAATTCCAGAGTGGGGTTGTGGGTCACGTGGCCTGGACAACCCCACCAAGGGTTCGGATTTGGGCCAAGAGGCACGAGAGGCCTGCTCTCTGGCTTCCTGGACCAACCCCCTAACAGGGTGTGCTTTAAAGGGGTCTCAGGCTGAGGGTCCCAATGCCTCCTTGTGCCCAGCTGCCCCTCGTGAGTGGGCGCGGTCTCATGGGCCATGTAGCTGGCTCCCACTCTAGAGTAGTACAACCATCTCAACATCCACATTCCTGCCATGAGGAAGGAGGAGTACTCTGCTGTGATTTAGGTTCCCCCATAGGCAGGGATTTGCGCTACCTTCTGGGGTCAGATACCTGCATACCCAGGTTCGCAGGAGATGACGGGCAGTGACCAAGACAGAGCCAACCTGCAGGATATGGGTCGCGCTATGTGGCTGGCTGACAGGAGGTCGGGGCTCGGGTTGTGTCAGACAGAGCTTCAGTTCACAGGGCGGCCTATGATATCAGGGTGCCCTTGAGGGCCATGCTCCTGGACCCACATCTGG
>NW_019160554.1:0-1049 GCF_002288905.1 Enhydra lutris kenyoni | reverse complement strand
TACCTGGCCAACAGAAAGAAGAAATGTCCTACAGGTCTGCCCAAAACCCCCAATGAGCGTCCAAACACACGGCCCTCATGGGCACCCTGATATCATTGGTCGCCCTGTAAACTAATGCTCTGTGTAACACAGCCCGAGACCCAATCTCCTGTCGGCCAGCCAGAGAGCGGGACCCATATCCTGCAGTTGGGAACTGCCCTAGCCCGAGCCCGTTATTTCCATCCAACCTGGGTATGCAGGTATCCTACCCCAGAAGGTAGTGCAAAACCCTGCCCTTGTGTGTACCTGAAGCACAACAGAGTCCTGCTCCTTCCCCATGGCCGGAAAGTGGATGTTGATATGGTGGTACTACTTCCAGAGTGGGAGCCACCTGCATGGCCCATGAGACCACGCCCACTCAGGAGGAGCAACTGGGCTCAAACAGGCATTGTGACTCTTAGCCTGAGACCCCTTTCAAGCACAGCCTGTCGGGGCTGGACCAGGATCCCACAGAGAGAACCTAGTTTGCCCCTAGACCCAAATCCTAACCCTTGGTGGGGTTGACCATGCCACGTGACCCACAACCCGTCTCTGGAAACCCTGTTTGGGCAGGAACCCTGAGATGGAAAAGAGCACTCTTCCCTTCCCCGACAAAAACACCAAACTCTTGGGAGCCTGGCAGAATCCCCAGAAAGGGAGAATATCACATGGATCCATGTGCTCACCCGTCCATTGCGAGACCATCCTAGATATACAGTGCAGAGTGGAAAGCCTCTTCTCTTGCCTCCCAGGCACCCGAATTTCAAATCCTGAGGAGCTGCTTTCAGGGTCTGCACATCGGCCCTGCCTTAACATCGCCCCTAAATCTTCACCGAGTTGCTATCTGCAGACTCGTTCCCAAAGCCTTGACCACATGACCTCCAGGATGGGACCCCCAGAACCACACGCATCACTGGGCCTGCTCTCCCGAGGAAACTCTGCCCGTCTCAGTTGCCCAAACCATCCAGAATGCGAGAAACATGCAAGGCACATGAAACCACCCCAGTTTCATAGGCCGCTCTGGAAGAAAG
>NW_019160553.1:0-1050 GCF_002288905.1 Enhydra lutris kenyoni | reverse complement strand
TCTATAGTTTACAATGACCTCCATAGCTTTGCAATTCTGGATAAACCGCAGGAGCTTATAAATCTGTATAGTTAGAAAAAGAACCTGGCTCCATTTCTGAAGCAGAAAAAAAAAAATAAAAATAAATATTCTCACGTAAGAAAGGAATCCAATGTTGCTCTCATTAGCCCTTAGTCTCATTGCTCAGTGGAAATCTCATGAAACTCTATGATTAAATAAACCTGATAGTTAACCTGAGAGCAGAAACTGAGATATGTGTCCACAGGAAGAGAAATCATAGTTGTCTTTGACTGAGGGACAGTGTAAGGGAGATCTTGGAAATGGAGAATGAGGAAGAAGAGTAATCACTATTTCTCCTAGTAACAAGGGATCCACGCTGCAAGTAGAGATGGCTTTGTATATTAATCCATTTTTATGTGTTTATATTTACCCACAAATCATTTTGGTGATAAATCACTGTTTTTTTAATCTATTTGACCCATTGATATAGGTAAGTCCCTTCTTAAATATTCTTCTTAAATATTTATTGCCATTTATACTTTTCAATTATAATGGTTAATGCTTGTGCCTTTGTATGTATGGTGTGTGTGTGATCTGACTACCTTCATTTGTTTTATTTATGTTTTATTTATTATTGGGTGTTTATATTATCTGTAGAATGCAGATGGTATGCATGGAGCTAGTGAACTTCCTCCACTGTAGACGCATCTTAACTCCTTTCCCTAGAAATAAACAGCATGGTGTTATTATGTATGTCAACAGCATGCATTTGCCACTCCTGTGTAGATCCCAGTATTTAGCTAGGGGGAAAGCTATCTTGCAGTGGCTGATGGCACCTCAGCCCAGGGTCACCATGCAGCTAGTCCCAGGGAAGCCTGCTATGTCAAGTGCCAGCTTGTTTGTGAAAATTCCATAGCTGATCTTTCTAAGGACATGGGAAATAAGCCAGTGGGCACAGCAGTTAAGAGTATATAGCTGTTTCTGATATTACATGGCTTTGAACTGCTGCCTCTCTTCTGATGCCTGGATGTGTCTCTGTGTTAACTAATG
>NW_019160552.1:856-1050 GCF_002288905.1 Enhydra lutris kenyoni | reverse complement strand
CTCGCAGATGACATGATTCTTTATATGGAAAACCCAAAAGACTCCACCCCCAAACTACTAGAACTCATATAGCAATTCAGTAACGTGGCAGGATCCAAAGTCAATGTACAGAAATCAGTGGCTTTCTCATACACTAACAATGAAAATCAGAAAGGGAAATTAGAGAATCGATTCCATTTATTATAGCACCAAGA
>NW_019160552.1:0-756 GCF_002288905.1 Enhydra lutris kenyoni | reverse complement strand
ATATGGAAAACCCAAAAGACTCCACCCCCCAAACTACTAGAACTCATATAGCAATTCAGTAACGTGGCAGGATCCAAAGTCAATGTACAGAAATCAGTGGCTTTCTCATACACTAACAATGAAAATCAGAAAGGGAAATTAGAGAATCGATTCCATTTATTATAGCACCAAGAACCATAAGATACCTGGGAATAAACCTAACCAAAGTGGTAAAGGAACTGTACTCGAGGAACTACAGAACACTCATGAAAGAAATTGAATAAGACACAAAAAGATGGAAGACCATTCCATGCTCTTGGATCGGAAGAATAAACCTTGTTAAAATGTCTATACTGCCTAGAGCAATCTACACTTTTAATGCCATTCCGATCAAAATTCCACCGGTATTTTTCAAAGAGCTGCAGCAAATAATCCAAAAATTTGTATGGAATCAGAAGAGACCCCGAATCGCTAAGGAAATGTTGAAAAACAAAAATAAAACTGGGGCCATCACGTTCCCTGATTTCAAGCTTTGCTACAAAGCTATGATCACCAAGACAGCATGGTACTGGCATAAAAACAGACACATAGACCAGTGGAGCAGAGTAGAGAGCCCAGATATGGACCCTCAACTCTATGGGCAAATAATCTTTGACAAAACAGGACAAAATATATAGTGGAAAAAAGACAGTCTCTTCAATAAATGGTGCTGGGAAAACTGGACAGCTATATGTAGAAGAATGAAACTCGACCATTCTCTTACACCGTACACAAAGA
>NW_019160551.1:0-1050 GCF_002288905.1 Enhydra lutris kenyoni | reverse complement strand
TCTCTCTCTCTCTGTCGAATAAATAAATATAAATAAACTCTTCTAAAAAAATCTTTAAAAAAGAAAATAAAGAAATGATAAATAATGATCAGTGCCTGGATTAGTCTCACTTTTCTTAGCAATCAGATATTTCTGTATGAATTATACATGTCAGATTTTTAACTGCAGCATATATCTGTCATCAGTGGACGCATACTCAGGGGAATGTGAATTAATGTTAGTACCAGCCTCGACAAAGCATAATTAGGAGGACAGAACTGTCCCAAGAAAATAATGTTTGCTAAAGCCAAAATATATGTTTTCTTTTTATTGCTATTTTGAAAAATTAGCCACATTATTGTTCGCCTTCACAAAACTGTTCACCTAAGTTATAGCAACCATATTGAAGGTAAGAGGTAAAAGTTGTTCATTATTTGAAATTGATACTAAATTAGAAAATGTCAGAAACAACAGAAGGATTTTGCATATAAACATAAACTTATTTACGAATATTGAAAAGGTTATAGTAGATATATATTGAATATATATATTCAATATATATCTACTATAACCTTTTCAATATTCGTAAATAAGTTTATGTTTATATGCAAAATCCTTCTGTTGTTTCTGACATTTTCTAATTTAGTATCAATTTCAAATAATGAACAACTTTTACCTCTTACCTTCAATATGGTTGCTATAACTTAGGTGAACAGTTTTGTGAAGGCGAACAATAATGTGGCTAATTTTTCAAAATAGCAATAAAAAGAAAACATATATTTTGGCTTTAGCAAACATTATTTTCTTGGGACAGTTCTGTCCTCCTAATTATGCTTTGTCGAGGCTGGTACTAACATTAATTCACATTCCCCTGAGTATGCGTCCACTGATGACAGATATATGCTGCAGTTAAAAATCTGACATGTATAATTCATACAGAAATATCTGATTGCTAAGAAAAGTGAGACTAATCCAGGCACTGATCATTATTTATCATTTCTTTATTTTCTTTTTTAAAGATTTTTTTAGAAGAGTTTATTTATATTTATTTATTCGACAGAGAGAGAGAGA
>NW_019160550.1:0-1050 GCF_002288905.1 Enhydra lutris kenyoni | reverse complement strand
GAAGCACCCTAGGGTTAGGGTTAGGCTGGCGGGGCATGGCAGGCCCGAACTGCGCAAGCTGAGGTTGCCTCTCCCCAGGGCTGAGTGGAGGGCTTGTGCCTGCAGGATCGTCAGAGTCCTGCTTCGTGGTCCTTTGTGCGCCCAACGTGGCTGGGGCCCAAGGAATGCATGCAGCTTTCTCCTGCTCTCCGGGTACACCTCCTTTGGAAAGGACAACCTTTCCTATTGGAACCAAGAGAAATTGTGCATTGCAGCTCAGGGTTCCCCCATCGGGGGAGTTTGGGAACCAGGAGAAGCCTGGGCACCCGACCTGGGAGACAGGTGAGGGTTATGCTAGGGTTAGGGTTATGTCTTGAGGACCATGTAGGAGGGATCTGGCAATACAGATATGGGTTCCTCCAAGGGCTGAGGGAGGGCGGGATTCAGGAGGCTCCTGAGGCCCTGAGTTTTTGGCCTGGCCGGGCAAAGAGGGCGGGAATGGCCACTAGGGACCATGCCAGTTTCTCTGTCTCAAAAGGAATTGAATAGCCAGAGAGAGCCTGAGTCTTTCCGACAGTCTGATGCTCCCAACCATGGGAGGTACTGGGTGTCAGGCCTCTTGGTCCAGAGCGTGAACACCCAAGCTGGGGTTACGGTGTGGCTATCGGAGAATGGCAGACCTCATTAGTCAGGGCCGAGTGAGGCTCACCCAAGGGCTCAGATGACGGCATAGCTCCGGCAGCCCAACAGGCTCCGGGATTGTGTTGTGGGGCTCCTCGGCAGGTGTGGGTGGCTGTACGGGTCTGGCAGGTTTCTCCCGCCACAAGGGTCCTGCCCAGGGCCAAATGGCACACTTTCCTCCTGGGTGGCACCCTGAGTCCTTCGTTGTGTAGGAGACCCCAAACGGGAGGGCTCCCGGGCCTGGCCACCAGGGACGGGAATCTGAAGAATCACCCTAGGGTTAGGGTTAGGCCGGCGGGGCATGGCAGGCCCGAACTGCCCACGCTGAGGTGGCCTCTCCCCTGGGCTGAGTGGAGGGTTTGTGCCTGCAGGATCGTCAGAGTCCTGCAT
>NW_019160549.1:0-1051 GCF_002288905.1 Enhydra lutris kenyoni | reverse complement strand
CAGGATGGGACCTCCAGAACCAAACAGCATCACTGGGCCTGCTCTCCCGAGGGAACTCTGCACATCTCAGTTGCCCAAACCTTCTAGAATGGATAAACATTCAAGGCACCTGAACACACACCAATTTCATAGGCTGCTCTGGAAAAAATGCGCAGTCTGACTGACACACCTTCAGCACCTACCTGCAGGAAGAAACGCAAGTCAATGGACCTGATCTGAAGATTGAACCTGACATACCCCTAGAACCTCATCCAATACCTAGCTTAGGTTTTCAAGCCTCCGTCCCTCAGGACTGTTCTGGAAAACGAACTTGTGGCCCAACGTGTGGCGCCTAGGCATACAATAGAATCCCTCTGTTCTCAGGAAGGAAACCTTGCTCTTGAGAACCGGGACCAACCCTCAGCCTAGGAGATTCCTGCATGGCACCAGAGCCACAGCCACATTCTAAGGTCTCCCTGGACACCAAGAGCATTGTGACCCGACAGACTGAGAACCTCTGTCGACTCAGATCATTGGAATTTCGAACCAGAGGCTGCGTATCAAAGCTGCCCTTTCCTTGGCTGCTGTGGTAATGCGGGGGGGGGGTTTCCAGGCATCCATTCGGAGGACTCTGCTGTCGAATCTTTCCATGTGGGAGATCTCTAAGCTGACTTCCCCTGTCCCGCAGAAGGACACCTTGTGGTTTGGAGAAGCTCACAAGCTCCAGCTTGGATAAGCCTCCAAGGCTTCTTGAGGCCACCCGACATTCGTTGGCCATCATGGATACAAGTTCCAATGTGAGCAGACATCTCATCCTCGCCTATCCTCAGGGGCTGGAGATCTTGAAACAGCTGCTGCACATTGGCACTGTCATGCCCTCGGCACTGAACATAACCATAGCTTGTGTTTTCAGATTTCGATCCTCACAAGCTTTGCCAGCAGGCCCTCCACCTTGGGAATTCTGGAGTCACAAAGCTGCCTTCTACCTGGCCAACAGAAAGAAGAAATGTCCTACAGGTCTGCCCAAAACCCCCAATGAGCGTCCAACCACACGGCCCTCAAGGGCACCCTG
>NW_019160548.1:0-1051 GCF_002288905.1 Enhydra lutris kenyoni | reverse complement strand
GGAAGTCTGAAAACAAAGCTATGCTTATGTTCAGTGCCGAGGCCTTAACAGTTCCAATATGCAGCGTCTGTTTCGAGATCTCAAGCACCTGAGGACGATCGAGTGTGAGATGTCTGCTCACGCTGGAATTTGTATCCATGATGGCCCACGAATTCTCGTGCGGCCTCAAGAAGCCTTGGCATCTTTCTAAAACTGGAGCTTGTGAGCTGCTCCAAACAGCAAGGTGTCCTTTAGCGGGACAGGGGAAGTCCAGTTAGAGGGCTCCACGATCCCCATATGGAAAGATTCCATAGCAGAGCTCTCCGAATGAATTCCTGGAAACTCCACCTCCGTTACCACTGAAACCTAGGAAGATGGCAGCTTTGATCCACTGGCTCTGCTTCGCAGTTCCAAGGGATCTGAGTGACGGAGGTTCTCAGTCTGACGGGTCACAATGCTGCTTGGTGTCCAGGGAGACCTTAGAATTGGCGGTAGCTCTGGGGCCATGCAGGAACCTACTAGCCTGTGGGTGGGACCCCGTTCCCAAGAGCAATGTTTCCTTCTCAGGACCAGAAGGGTCCTACTGTATGGCTCAGGGACCACACGTAGGGCCTTATGTTGGTTTTCCACGACAGGCCGGAGGGACCGAGGACTGAAAACCTAAGCTAGGTTTTGGATGTGGTCCTAGGGGCATGTCAAGTTGAATCTTCGGACTCAGGCCCATTTAGGTGCGTGTCTTCCTGTAGGTAGGCGCTGACGGTGTCTCATACTGCGCCTTTTTTCCAGTTGGCCTATGAAATTGAAGTGGGTTCCGGTGCCTTGAAGGTTTCTCCCATTATGGATGGTTTGGGGAACTGAGACGGGCAGAGTTTCCTCGGGAGAGCAGGCCCAGTGATGCGGTGCGGTTCTGGGGGTCCCATCCTGGAGGGCATGTGGTCAAGTCTTTGGGAACGAAGTTTTCAGTCAGCAACTCGGGAAGAATTAGGGGCGAGGTTATGGCAGGCCCGATGTGCAGACCCTGAAAGCAGCTCCTCAGGATTTGAAATTCGGGTGCCTGGGAGGCTGTAGCAGA
>NW_019160547.1:0-1051 GCF_002288905.1 Enhydra lutris kenyoni | reverse complement strand
ACTCTTGGGTCCCCACGAGGCCCTCAGCTCTACAAGAGGAGCCACCTCATTTTCCTTTCCTTTAATCCGCATGTACTCGGTTCTGAGGAGAGATGAGAGGAGTCGCACCAACAGCTCACAAGACACTGGTGACCAGGACTCAGCTGCTCACCCTCTCTGGAAGGAGACAGGATCCTCGCCCTGCCTGAGAGCTCTACCTATCTGATAAGTCCACTCGGGCCCAGAAAAGGTTGCCTGAGAAATCCAATATGAAGACAAAGGGAACTGAAAGATCTTACATGATTCTGTTCTGCACCTGGATTAGAATAATGATGAGGATCTTTTAAGATGATACCAGTAAAGCTGATTGTAGTCTAATCCTTCCAGAGATCCTTGAAACCATTACGTCTGTCTTCTCAGTAACCCCATTTAGATTCCGCTTATTTCTGCAACTGTTTGGAGAGAAACAGAAACCCAGAGGGAGAATTATTCTGATGGTACCAAAGATCTAGGTGGAACACAAAGGCGCTGTGAGATAATGGCTTTTGTGGCAGCAGCTTTTAAAAAGGGTGAAGGTTAGAAATGGTCAG
The DNA here is from genome assembly GCF_002288905.1 of Enhydra lutris kenyoni. Classification (NCBI taxonomy): domain Eukaryota; kingdom Metazoa; phylum Chordata; class Mammalia; order Carnivora; family Mustelidae; genus Enhydra; species Enhydra lutris. Next base: position 482 of record NW_019160547.1, on the reverse strand, counting down.
AGGATTTGAAACCCAGGAGAGGCCATGGCATGAAATCAGTCAGGTGGAAAGGGTGAGGGATCAAGGATTCTTGATCGCTCTTTAGATGCCAAAGGCTTGTTGTCTGTGACTGTGTGTGGCAACAGGGGGTGTGGGGGGAGTCAACTGCATGACCGATTTGAAATTCCAAGGTCAAGTTGACAGGATCATTTTTATTTTTTTAAATATTTTATTTATTTATCGGACAGAGAGAGAGATCACAAGTAGGCAGAGAGGAAGGCAGAGAGAGAGGGAAAGCAGTCTCCCCGCTGAGCAGAGAGCCCGATGTGGGGCTTGATTCCAGTACCCTGGGATCATGACTTGAGCTGAAGGCAGAGGCTTTAACCCACTGAGCCACCCAGGCGCCCCAGGGTCCCTTTTATTTTATTTTATTAGTTTTTTTTATTTTTTTATAAACATATAATGTATTTTTTTCCCCAGGAGTACAGGTCTGTGAATCGCCA
>NW_019160546.1:0-1051 GCF_002288905.1 Enhydra lutris kenyoni | reverse complement strand
ATTTTTCAAGTTTGTCTCTCTTGTTTATATATTAAATAACTTCCTCTATAGTAACTGAGGAATTATTTTAGAAAGTAAAAAAACCTATGGAGGGCAAACCAAATACTGAGCTGGCTAAAGCTGACCTGGAATTAGAAATAATGCTTCTGAACATTTGTTGTAAATTGTCGCCTATGGGAAAATATGCTAGATGTAACTACTTTAGTAGAGTTTATAAATGGTTTTGGTAGAAAATTTTAAATGTAGGAGATGTCAGAAATAAAATTCAATTGGCAGAGTTAAATCAATTGAGATCTTAATTAATTAATTAATTAATTATTCACTTATTGAGGGCCTACTCTGTGTCAAACACTGGGGATACAGCAGGGACCAAAACTGAAGAAAATAACTGCCCTCTGGGAGTTTACATATGAATTTAAACATTCCTGACACCCTTCTTCAGAGAAACTGGGGAGAATGCAAAGAAAAAGTAGTTCATTTCTCCCACTTCTTCTAAAAATGGAGCTCTTGCGTCTCACATAAATGCTTGAGCAGTAATTGAGAATATATTTGTTTTCAGTCATTGAACAGTATCAATGGCAGTCATGTTCTCTGTATCCACTTTATGACACCTGCAATTCTAAGAAACTCCCTTTTTGTTTCTGTTATGCACTCATTGTGGGTTTTTTTCTCCCTAAATGCAGCTGTTTCCATTTCAAAAGAAAGATAAACATTATATTTCCCATACCCTCTACTCAGAATCCTACTAGAATATCTATGATTTTATATAAAACAGAGACCATAAAGATTGGTGGAAAAGGGGGCGCCTGGGTGGCTCAGTGAGTTAAAGCCTCTGCCTTCGGCTCAGGTCATGATCCCAGGGTCGTGGGATCGAGCCCCGCATCAGGCTCTCTGCTTGGCCGGGAGCCTGCTTCCCTTCCTCTTTCTCTGCCTCTCTCTCTGCCTGTCTCTCTGCCTACTTGTGATCTCTGTCTGTCAAATAAATAAATAAAATTTTTAAAAAAATTAAGAAAAAAAAAGATTGGTGGAAAAAATAAACATGATTGATTTT
>NW_019160545.1:0-1051 GCF_002288905.1 Enhydra lutris kenyoni | reverse complement strand
GAAACCAGAAGAGCCATCAGTAGCCTGGCGAGGTAACAGTGGAGGAGAGGAGGATAGGCACGGAGTGGGGATACAAACAAGGGCTGATCGTGGTCTCCATTCTCCAGGTGTTCAGCCTGTAGTAGACTGGAACTGAGTGGTGGGGAGGAGCTCCCACCTTGGACAGAGTTTCAAGTTGTACTCTTACCTAGGACTAGACATTTGAATTGCTCAAATAACTGCTTATAATTTGACTTACGAAGGATTTTTATTATCTTAGGAATGACTGGAAAAAATGAGACCTGTCAACTGAATAGTACAAACAGGGAGTTAAAACCACAGAATAGATTGAAAAGGACTATGACCAAATCTACACTGACTTTTAAAGATATGTCAAGAATGTTTTCTTTTTATGTGATACAGCGAGCACTGGGCATTATATAGGACTGATGAATCACTGAACTCTACCTCTGAAACTAATGATACAGTATATGCTAATTAACTAAATTTAAATAAATGTTTATTTAAATAGAAATCACCAGAAAAAAAAAATGTTTTCCTTTTAGCAGATGTGTTAGGATGACAGCTTATGGGTAGATTTGCTTGTAATTTTGCTTCTTGAAAGAAACTTTCAAATACTTTCATGAGGTCTATGATGTAATAATTCTGTCAGTTAAGTGCATCATTTTTTTCTTGTAATGTTTTATTCATGTGATAATCTGATGGTGCTTACGCACATGTGCAAACTATCAGAGGAAAAAAATATCGACTCATAGCCTAAAAACCAAAGAGAAACATAATTTCAAGTATTCCTACCAAGTTGAAACTTCTGGGATGATTTTTTTGTTTGCACTTAGATGATATGTGTGCCATTTATCTGACATGTTAAATTGATTCTGATTAATTTTCACTCAGAATGTAGATGAGGGGGGGAGGAGTCAAGATGGCGGAGAAGTAGCAGCTGAGACTGCTTCAGGTAGCGGGAGATCAGCTAGATAGCTTATCTAAAGATTGCAAACACCTACAAATCCAACGGGAGATCGAAGAGAAGAAGAACAGCAACTCTAGAAAC
>NW_019160544.1:0-1051 GCF_002288905.1 Enhydra lutris kenyoni | reverse complement strand
TCCTGTATTAAGGATCACTGAGCGAGAACCCATGACTCCACCCACCATGCAGGAGGAAAGCTTGCAGTATGGAGCTGCTCCAAACCCTCAGAGGAGGAGAAACCTGCATGCCCCCTAAAGCCACTCCCACCATCAGCAGACCCCCTGGCCATAAAGTTGGATTCTGCCTGGCACCAGACGCATGCCTTCAACTCAGCCCTGAGGGGAGCCTGTCTTAGCAATGGCAGATCGGGTCTGTATTGCCCCTAGGCCCTAACCCTAACGCTAGTTTGGGCTCAGGCTTCCATTCTGAGGGGCTTGGCTCCCAAGGCTCCTGATTAAGGACCTCTGAGTGACACTGCAGGACTCCTCCAGCCATGCAGTGTGAAACCGTACCATTTGGAGCTGCTCCGAGCCCTTGGAGGGGGAGAAAGCTGCATGTCCCCCTTAAGCCACCCCAACCATGGCGGTCCCCCTGGCCATAAAGCCGAATTTTGTCACACTGCTGGATGCATGCACTCAACAAAGCCCTGAGGGGAGACTGCCTCAGTGCCGGGAGATCAGTCATGCCATGCCCCTAGACCCTAATCCTAACCCTATTTTGGGTTTTTAGGCTTCCATTCTGAGGGGCCTAGTCACCAACCCCCCCCCGAATTATGGGTCTCTGAGCCACACCCCATGACTCTGCCTGCCACCCAGGAGGAATCCATGCCATTTGAAGCTGCACAAAACCCTCAGAGCGGAAGAAACCTGCATGCCCCCATTGAGGTCACCCCTACCTTTGGCGCCCCACCAGGCCACAAACAGGGAGGCTGACGCTCAGCTGGAACCGCTCCCTCAACTCTGAACCCAGAGAGCTCCCCAGCGTGGGGGTCTGACCCATGTTCCTGGATGGCCGCGATACGCACCTAGTGAGAAGCGCTCTAGACTGCGGGCACCAGCGCGGCCCGAATCACCGCCAAACGCTGGCCAATTCTCATTAATTTTCCACCCAGAAATCTCATGAAAACTGGCTGGAAGACCCGCGGCGAACTCGCTCCTGAAAGCTCAGGCACGCAGGACTGCTGCTTAG
>NW_019160543.1:0-1051 GCF_002288905.1 Enhydra lutris kenyoni | reverse complement strand
AAAAAAAAATATATCATTTATGTTTTGTGTACAGATTACTGCAAAAATGAATGCCTCCATGAGTTATCACCACAAATTTTATCACTAATACTTTCAGAAAGGAAGTCCGGCATGAATTTTTGCTGCCTTAGTCTTTAAGTTGATCTTGGTGATGCATCAGTTTTGACTGGTCTGATGATCTCTTTGTTATTTTATTGCCTCACATATTATTTATTTTCTCTTCCTTAAAATCAGAGGTCATTAATGGAACCAGTTATACAAAGCGTAAATCTTGAATATTTCATTAAACCATTGGTCCTCTGTGAACAAATTTTTTGACTGGTCCTCAGAAACTTATTTCCGTTCTTGTGACTAGAGATATTTTCCATTATGTTTAAGAATGGTGACATCTCCAGATATTATTTTTCTTGAAATTTAGACACCATGGTTTTCTGGTATCTCTTCAGAAATGAGAAGGTCCATATTTGTCTTTGCAAAAGTTAAAACAGTCTCAGGAGGAAAGATTTACCCTGTAAATGGGAACCCCAAGCCAGGCACATTTGAAAATGTCTGGAAGAATAAAATGGAAGGAGAGATAGTTTCTAGCCAACGTATATTAAAAAGAAAGAAACTGCATATTTGAAAATCAGTTAAAGTTCAGTGTCTACATTCATTAAATATCACCAAGATTCATCAGACACTGATTAGGTTGCCTCAGTAGAAGATGACTGTGAAGGTTCATTCTGTCTCTGGAGGAATGGAAGATCCCAAGGTACTATGGAAGAGCAGAGCTACAGTTATCAATCATGCCAGGCAGCAACATTTTTGGTCTTTGATAACTAAGAAACATTGCTCTGTTGAAGATTTGGGTGGGGGGTGTGAGCAGATGTACAAATAGGCACCAAATTATTTAATTTGTAATCATCTCTTCTAATATAGAAACCTTTAAGCTGTGGGTGATGATAACATGTTGCAAAGTCTCCTCTCTGCTTCCTGTGTGAGTTTGAGCAAGTATTTTAAAATTAATTCTCCTATCTACAAAATGTGTGTGTGTGTGTGTGTGTGTGTGTGT
>NW_019160542.1:0-1051 GCF_002288905.1 Enhydra lutris kenyoni | reverse complement strand
CTGCTACCATCTCAGAGAGCAGGTCATCCCTCATACAGGAGCGAAGGTGCAGGGACATCCTGGGACACCCTGCATCATCGCTGCTGCTGAATGCTGATGAAATCCATGTGGGAATCCCATTCCTCATGGAGCCAACACGTGAAGGACCTGGGAGGATTCGCACAGAAGAAAATCCTCCTGGAGTAAGGAGGAAAGGAATGTTCTCAGGTATCCCCTCTTCTTTAGCCAGCAACGATACCCTCACACCGAGCAAACACTGATCCCAATGCAACAAGGGGAAATTCTTCCCTGGACACTCACATCAGAAAATCACTGGGCAAATACCTCCCAAGGAATTTCTTAGGGTGAAATTGAGATACAAACTCAGACACTGACAATTTTTCACTGCAAACACATACAACCGCATCACGTTCTGAGGGATGGTGAATGCAGTATTTCAGTAATCAATAGCTAGAAATAAAGCAAATCTGCTCCCATCTATCAGTACTTGCATAAAGGCCAGTATCACTGAAAAGTAGGGGTCTCACAACCATGCACACTGTGCCAATTAAGATTGGGGGACTTTTCCTTTACTAGCTCTCACAACTGACACTGGTACTGTCTCTTGGTAGGAAGTTTGACACATATATACACTGTGTGGGATCCATGAGAACATCAATTGAAGGGTTAACTTAGAATCTTAGAACAAAGGGTGATTGACATATGTTCATGAAAACATTAATCTATCGATGTATGTAGATCGCAAGGATGAATGGTAACAAGACTCAACAAACACATGGTTTGTGATCTACCTCTCATGTGGCATTAATTCTACTAATATTGTCCTCATAAATTGGAAAATATTTATAAATTAATTACATGTTTAGAAATATTTCTATTTTCTTTACTTATTAGAGAGTGAGAGAGCTAGAGAGGAAGCAAGAACAGTCCAGGTTGGGCAGCAGAGAAGGGGGAGAGAAAGCAGGCTTCACATTGAGAAGGGTGCACAATGCAGGAATTGATCTTCCAGGATCCAGGGATCCTGACCTCAGCCAAAGCTAGATGCTTAACC
>NW_019160541.1:757-1052 GCF_002288905.1 Enhydra lutris kenyoni | reverse complement strand
CACGTGCACACACGCACACATACACACACCCACGTGCACACACGCACTCATACACACACACACGTGCACACACGCACACATACACACACACGTGCACACACGCACTCACACACACACACACGCGCACACACGCACACATACACACACACGTGCACACACGCACTCATACACACACACACGTGCACACACGCACACATACACACACACACGTGCACACACGCGCACACACACACACACGTGCACACACGCACTCATACACACACACGTGCACACACGCACTCATACACACATACAC
>NW_019160541.1:395-657 GCF_002288905.1 Enhydra lutris kenyoni | reverse complement strand
CACGTGCACACACGCACACATACACACACACGTGCACACACGCGCACATACACACACACACGTGCACACACGCACACATACACACACACACGCGCACACACGCACACACACACACACACGTGCACACACGCGCACATACACACACACACGTGCACACACGCACACAGACACACACACGTGCACACACGCGCACATACACACACACACGTGCACACACGCACACATACACACACACACGTGTGTGCACGTGTGTGTGTGTATG
>NW_019160541.1:0-295 GCF_002288905.1 Enhydra lutris kenyoni | reverse complement strand
CACGTGCACACACGCACACATACACACACCCACGTGCACACACGCACTCATACACACACACACGTGCACACACGCACACATACACACACACGTGCACACACGCACTCACACACACACACACGCGCACACACGCACACATACACACACACGTGCACACACGCACTCATACACACACACACGTGCACACACGCACACATACACACACACACGTGCACACACGCGCACACACACACACACGTGCACACACGCACTCATACACACACACGTGCACACACGCACTCATACACACATACAC
>NW_019160540.1:0-1052 GCF_002288905.1 Enhydra lutris kenyoni | reverse complement strand
AGAGGGAATACAAATGACCACTCAGGAATGGAAGAGGAGACATCACTGCAGAATCAACACTCATTAAAAAACATAACAAGGGGGGGCACCTGGGTGGCTCAGTGGGTTAAAGCCACTGCCTTCGGCTCAGGTCATGATCCCAGGGTCCTGGGATCGAGTCCCGCATTGGGCTCTCTGCTCAGCAGGGAGCCTACTTCCTCCTCTTTCTCTCTGCCTGCTGCTCTGCCTGCTTGTGATCTCTGTCAAATAAATAAAATCTTTAAAAAAAAATAACAAGGGGGAGGAGTCAAGATGGCGGAGAAGTAGCAGGCTGAGACTACTTCAGGTAGCGGGAGATCAGCTAGATAGCTTATCTAAAGATTGCAAACACCTACAAATCCAACGGGAGATTGAAGAGAAGAAGAACAGCAATTCTAGAAACAGAAAATCAACCACTTTCTGAAAGGTAGGACTGGCGGAGAAGTGAATCCAAAGCGACGGGAAGATAGACCGCAGGGGGAGGGGCCACGGCAGAGCAACAGAGCACAAAACCAGGACTTTTAAAAGTCTGTTCCGCTGAGGGACATCGCTCCAGAGGCTTAACCGAGGTGAAGCCCACGCGGGGTCAGTGTGACTTCAGGTCCCGCAGGGTCCCAGAAGGATCGGGGGTGTCTGAGTGTCGCAGAGCTTGCAGGTATTAGAACGGGGAAGCCAGCTACAGAGACAGAGCCGAGGAGTGAGCTCTAAGCTCGGGGTTACCTTGAACCACTCGCAGGCTTGGTCAGCTCGGAGCACGGCCGGAGGCCAGGGTGACGGGAGTAATTGGGCGCTGTTCTCTGAGGGCACACTGAGGAGTGGGGCCCCGGGCTCTGGGCTCCTCCGGGTCGGAGACCGGGAGGCCGCCATCTTCATTCCCGTCCTCAGGAACTCTACGGAAAGCACTCAGGGAACAAAAGCTCCTGAAAGCGAACTCAAGCGGATTACTCAGACCGGCCCGGGTAAGGGCGGTGCAACTCCGCCTGGGACAAAGACACTTGAGAATCACTACAACAGGCCCCTCCCCCAGAAGATCA
>NW_019160539.1:0-1052 GCF_002288905.1 Enhydra lutris kenyoni | reverse complement strand
TGGAGGCTATAATCTGAACTCTGCAAAATGGAGACTCAGTAACTTTGTCAGATAACAAAGCACCTCCCTGAAATGAGAAAATCTAATGTTTTCTTTCCATTCAGAAGTATTTTGGCGGTGGGGGGGGGGCTGGGTAGCTCAGTAGTTGGGCGTCTGCCTTTGGCTCAGGTCATGATCCCAGAGTCCTGGGATCAAGCCCCACATCAGGCTCCCTGCTCCTTCATGGGAGATTTGCTTCTCCCTCTCCCACTCCCCCTGCTTGTGTTCCTTTCTCACTCTCACTCTCTCTCTCTCTCTCTCTCTCTCTGTCAAATAAAGTCTTTTTAAAATTATTTTTTTAATATTAACTAATACAGAAATTTCCACTCTGTGTTCCATTCCTCAGTGTTGAAATAACATAGAATTCCTACCTAAATGAATGCCACAGGGGAGTCAGAACATTTGGATCTCAGAATTTGTAGCCTTTAATAAAGTCTCAGTTGCTATCTTATTAAAAATTGCATCAGTTCATAATTCTGTCTTGTATGAAGCTCCTGTGACTTTTTCCTATGTGTTTTCATTTTCTAAATAGTTATATATAAGCATCCTCATTTTTTTTTTCAATCAAAAGTTCTGATAGGATGTAGCCATGTGCTTTATAAGAAGCGAGATAATTAGTAAAATCCCCATATTTAAGGAAAAACTTTTGTTCATAAATTTTTTACTTCACTAAAAATTAAACATGTACTTTTCATCTACTTTCCTCAGAATGTATCTGAATTTCATCCCAAATATTTATGTTTTATGAAGTTGTCAGGATATTTTACACATTGTTGGTATTTATTTAGAAATGAACAGATTAAGGTGTCTGGGTGACTCAGTTAATTGAGCATCTGCCTTCACTTCCTGGCATGATCTAAGGTTTCTGGGATTGAGCCCCAGGTCTGATTCCTGCTCAGTGGGGAGCCTGCTTCTCCCACTCCCTCTGCACCTCCCCACCCCTGCTTGTGGGCTCTGTCAAAAAAGTAAAGTATTTTAAAAAACAGAAATGAAAGGATTTTAATTTGCTTGGT
>NW_019160538.1:0-1052 GCF_002288905.1 Enhydra lutris kenyoni | reverse complement strand
GATACTCAGTAATCCTTAGCTTTACCTGCTAAAATTAGCCCACAGGGAGCACATTCCTGTCATGGGCTCTGGGCCTCTGACTTACTGTGTCCATTCAGCCTGCCAATCCAGGCTTCCCTGACTCTGTTGTCCTTCCAGAAAGCCTTCATCCCCTCCAGTAAGGGATCCCACAATACTGGGGCTCATCCATCAGACCCTGGCCAGCCCTGGGCCAGGATGTCACCCAGAGCTTCTGTCCTGGACATGGACAATCCTCACTGTGGAGACTGGCAGCCTGGAGCCCCCTGAACTGTCACCTGTTTTTGGAACAAACATTGGGGTGCCTTTTGAGGGGCTCTTTCTCTCCAAAGCATCTAAATTAGCTGCCCACAGTTCTATTAGCCTGTCCCACTTTTCCCCCACCGTGTCATCATTGGTACAAAGAATCTTAGGCCTCCTTAGCTGCCTGGGTCCCTCTGCCTTTCCGTGGTTGGAGTTGAAAGTCATTTATGGTTGTAATTTTGGTTTTTGATGGACCTATTGGTAGGAGGAAGCCTGGCCACTCCCTATAAGCCAACACAAAGCCTGTGCCACTGACCAGTATAGCAGCACCTCGCCCATGGCAGCCCTTCCCTTAGGGCTCAGAGCTCTCCTTTCTCACTGAGTCCCACTCACTGGTTTTTCTCTCTCTTCCTGCAGGGAGAACCCCAAATGTCCTCTCCCTGAGGATCTTTTTTCTCTGCCTGGTTAGCTCCACTTTATGGCAGAGAAGACCAGAATTACTGACAACGACCTCTATGAAAGCATCAGATCAAGTGGACTCCCTCTTACCGACTTTGGGGGAGGACAGGGTTCTCAGCAGGAAGCCCAACTCCCTCTCTCATACAAGCTTAACTGGAGGGCTACCATGGTTTGGGTTGACAGGGTCAGGGGGTCACTGCTAGAGCTTCCTGAGGGGTGTGGATGAGCTGTGTCCAGTGTCAATGCCCCTGGTCGAGGCTCTGTCCATCCTGCAGCTTCCATGAGCAGCCAACATGCTTTGAAAAGGCCTGTCTTGCTCACACAAGTTCAAG
>NW_019160537.1:0-1053 GCF_002288905.1 Enhydra lutris kenyoni | reverse complement strand
TCTCTCACCACTTCTTTCATGCATACCCTCACTTTGACAGTTCCAGGAAAAGGTCAAACTCTGTCTGAACTAGAGATTTGTGCCCATTTCCTCTATTTAAAGCTACTAACACTGTCTTCTTCAACCAGATCACCTCTACTTGTTTTTCAGAGTGCAGGTGTGTTATGCCCCAATAATGGGTCTGTGATTAAAGGAGCGGGACTGATACAAAGCGAAGGTCAAGCAAAGCTTTATTTCACACCAAGCATCAAGAATCTAACCAAACATTCAGGGCCGCACGTCTTACAAGAGAGGGCGACCCTTCTCTGTTTCACAGACTAGCTTTTAAGGGCAAAGGCCATGTGGTCAGGCCTGGCCACGCACAGGTGGCCAATGAGATTGTAACACACACAGGAAACTCCACAGTGATGATAGGTGCCCCACTGAGTTACAATTTACTCTAGTAGAGATTTGAACCAGCCTATTACACCTTGATTGGGATTGGAACCCAAAAGGCTCCCAAAGGGCGGGGCCCACACTCCTTGGTAACCAGGGAGACAGTATGCATCCCCCCACTGATTGGATGTCTCCACCTGGCTTGACCCACCTTTGTATCTGGGCTTTGTTACCTGGAGCTGGTTTCCAGGACTTGTTTCCAAGTAAATCCCCTGGGGGAAGGGGAGCAGGGACAGTTTCTAAATAGGTCCTTACAGGTGAAATGCTGCCTTCATCCAGGAAGACCTCTCCAACCCTCCTCACTCCTAGGTAGTCAGGTACCCCTCTTCTGTGCTTCCAGAGAAAACTGGAATGATGCACCAGTCTGTCATAGCACTTAGAGCTGAGTCGGACACATATTTCCTTATTTGTCTTCTGCCACTAGGCTTGATCACCTTGAGAAAACGAATGAATTAGCAAATGAGTTGGTTAATGGAATGGACCAAAGGATATTTTATTATTTATGAGATTTTTATAATGAGAATTTGTAAAATGAGAACTTCCATGTCCCTCAGAGAGGCTCTTAATTTGTCAAGCTAACCATATTTGGCATTTCCTTGAAAGGACTTAAATGAGAAT
>NW_019160536.1:0-1053 GCF_002288905.1 Enhydra lutris kenyoni | reverse complement strand
GCTCTGACCAAGACAGAGCCCGTCATCTCCTGCGAACCTGGGTATGCAGGTATCTGACCCCAGAAGGTAGCGCAAATCCCTGCCCATGAGGGAACCTAAATCACAGCAGAGTCCTCCCCCTTCCTCATGGCAGGAATGTGGATGTGGAGATGGTTGTACTTTTCTAGAGTGGGAGCCAGCTACATGGCCCATGAGACCACGCCCACTCATGAGGGGCAGCTGGGCACAAGCAGGCATCATATCCCTCAGCATGAGACCCCTTTAAAACACACCCTGTTGGGGGCTGGACCAGGAAGCCAGAGCGCAGGCCTCTCGTGCCTCTTGGCCCAAATCCTAACCCTTGTTGGGGTTGTCCAGGCCACGTGACCCACAACCCCACTCTGGATCCTTGTTTGGGCAGGAACCCTGACGTGGAATAGAGCACTCTTACCTTCCCCCAGAAAGACAGCAAACTCTTGGGAGCCGGGGGAAAACCCCAGATAGGAAGAACCTCCCATGGACCCATGTAGCAACCCTATCATTCCGAGGCCATCCTGGATATAGAGTCCAGACAGAAAAGCCTCTGCTACTGCTCCCAGGCATCCGAATTTCAAACCCTGAGGAGCTGCTTTCAGGGTCTGCAGATCGGGCCTGCCATAACTTCGCTCCTAATTCTTCCCCGAGTTGGTGTCTGAAGACTTTTTTCCCAAAGCCGTGACCACATGCCCTCCACGATGGGACCTCCAGAGCCAAACAGCATCACTGGGCCTGCTCTCTTGAGGGAACTCTGCACATCTCAGTTGCCCAAACCTTCCAGAATGGGAGAATCCATCAAGGCACCTGAACCCACACCATTTTCATAGGCTGTACTGGAAAAAATGCGCAGTCCGACTGACACACCTTCAGCACCTACCTGCAGGAAGAAACTCACGTCAATGGACTTGATTCTGAAGATTGAACCTGACATGCCCCTAGAACCTCATCCAATACCTAGCTTAGGTTTTCAGGTCTCTGTCCCTCAGGCCTGTTCTAGAAAACCAACTTATGGCCCAACGTGTGGCCCCTAGCCATACA
>NW_019160535.1:0-1053 GCF_002288905.1 Enhydra lutris kenyoni | reverse complement strand
ATTTTGGCCATTCTAACTGGTGTAAGGTGGTATCTCAATGGGGTTTTAATTTGAATCTCCCTAATGGCTAGTGATGATGAACATTTTTTCATGTGTCTGATAGCCATTTGTATGTCTTCATTGGAGAAGTGTCTGTTCATATCTTCTGCCCATTTTTTTAAAAGATTTTAGTTATTTATTTGACAGACAGAGATCACAAGTTGGCAGAGAGGCAGGCAGAGAGAGAGAGGAGGAAGCAGGCTCCCTGCTGAGCAGAGAGCCCGATACGGGGCTGGATCCCAGGACCCTGGGATCATGACCTGAGCCAAAGGCAGAGGCTTTAACCCACTGAGCCACCCAGGTGCCCCTTCTGCCCATTTTTTGGTATGATTATCTGCTTTGTGTGTGTTGAGTTTGAGAAGTTCTGTATAGATCCTGGATATCAACCTTTTGTCTGTACTGTCATTTGCAAATACCTTCTTCCATTCCATGGGTGGCCTCTTTGTTTTGTTTCCTTTGCTGTGCAGAAGCTTTTGATCTTGATGAAGTCCCAAAAGTTCATTTTCACTTTTGTTTCCTTTGCCTTTGGAGACATATCTTGAAAGAAGTTGCTATGGTTGATATCGAAGAGGTTACTGCCTATGTTCTCCTCTAGGATTCTGATGGATACCTGTCTCTCATTGAGGTCTTTTATCCATTTCGAGTTTATTTTTGTGTATGGTGTAAGAGAATAGTTGAGCTTCATTCTTCTACATATAGCTGTCCAATTTTCCCAGCACCATTTATTGAAGAGACCATCTTTTTTCCACTGTATATTTTTTCCTGCTTTGTCAAAGATTATTTGACCATAAAGTTGAGGGTCCATATCTGGGCTTTCTATTCTGTTCCACTGGTCTGTGTGTCTGTTTTTATGCCAGTGCCATGCTGTCTTGGTGATCACAGCTTTGTAGGAAAGCTTGAAATCAGGTAATGTGATGCCGCCAGTTTTATTTTTGTTTTTCAAAATTTCCTTAGTTATTCGGGGTATCTTCTGATTCCATACAAATTTTAGGATTATTTGCTCCAGCTCTTTGA
>NW_019160534.1:0-1053 GCF_002288905.1 Enhydra lutris kenyoni | reverse complement strand
AGAGGGCACATACCTCAATATTATCAAAGCCATCTATGAAAAACCCACCACAAATATCATTCTCAATGGAGAAAAACTGAAAGCTTTTCTGCTAAGGTCAGGAACATGGCAGGAATGTCCATTGTCACCACTGCTATTTAACATAGTACTAGAAGTCCTAGCCTCAGCAATCAGACAGCCAAAGGAAATTAAAGGCATCCAAATCGGCAAAGAAGAAGTCAAACTATCACTCTTTGCAGATGATATGATACTATATGTGGAAAACTCAAAAGACTCCACTCCAAAACTGCTAGAGCTTGTACAGGAATTCAGTAAAGTATCAGGATATAAAATCAGTGCAGAGAAATCAGTTGCATTTCTTTACACCAACAAGAAGACAGAAGAAAGAGAAATTAAGGAGTCAGTCCCATTTACAATTGCACCCAAAACCATAAGATACCTAGAAATAAACCTAACCAAAGAGGCAAAGAATCTATACTCAGAAAACTATAAAGTACTCATGAAAGAAATTGAGGAAGAGACAAAGAAATGGACAAATGTTCCATGCTCATGAATTGGAAAAACAAATATTGTGAAAATGTCTATGCTACCTAAAGCAATCTACACATTTAATGCAATCTCTATCAAAATCCCATCCAATATGTTTTAAAAAAAATAAAATTAAAAAAAAATCCATTTTTTTTTCAAAGAAATGGAATAATCCTAAAATTTATATGGAACCAGAAAAGACCTTGAATAGCCAAAGGAATATTGAAAAAGAAAGCGAAAGTTGGTAGCATCACAATTCCGGACTTCAAGCTCTATTACAAAGCTGTCATCATCAAGACAGCATGGTATTGGCACAAAAACAGACACATAGATCAATGGAACAGAAGAGAGAGCCCAGAAATAGAACCTCAACTCTATGGTCAACTAATCTTCGACAAAGCAGGAAAGAACGTCCAATGGAAAAAAAACAGCCTCTACAATAAATGGTGTTGGGAAAATTGGACAGCCACATGCAGAAAAATGAAATTGGATCATTTCCTTACACCACACATGAAAATAGACTCA
>NW_019160533.1:0-1053 GCF_002288905.1 Enhydra lutris kenyoni | reverse complement strand
TCAGATCATGATCTCAGGGTCCTGGGATGGAGCCCTGCATCAGGCTCTCTGCTCAGCAGGGAGCCCGCTTCCTCCTCTCTCTCTGCCTACCTCTCTGCCTACTCTCTTCTTGTCAAATAAATAAAATCTTTAAAAAAAAGAAGGAAAGAAAGAAATTACTGAAGCCAAATTGTCAGGGCAGAGTATAAGCAATAAAAGAAAGAATCTGTTTAATGAGAGAAACAGAAGAAACAATAAATAAAAAAATGAACGAGGGTAAAAGTTGAGAGTTCAAAGAAATTGGAAAAGAAAGAAAGAGAAAAAATAACACAGGAACCAAAAGACAATACTGCTGATTAAAAACTGCAAAGATCTCCACTACATGTAACATTTCAGGTAAGTCAGTATCATGTCTGAAGAATTAAATCCCTAAGATGACTTCTAGAGTGTGGCCCTGAGCAATGCAATTAACCAGTTAGGTCCTAGTTTCCAATCTGTAAAATGAAAATGATATCTATTTCACAGTGTTGATGAGAACGCAATCCTGAGATGATTTTAATAGATAACAACACTGAGGAAATGGTAAAATTCTATGGCAGAAATTCCAGTGTGAAAGAAAAAGGCCCCCAAAATATCCTAAAAAAGGAAGAAAGTTAGTGAGGTGAGAATGGAGGGATAAGAAATAAACTCCAGGTTTTGCTATCTGTCTTCTTGGGGAAGAATATGCCAAGGCTATCATTTGTTTGAACATTCCAAGTTTGATCCATTCTGATTTGATCCTGACATTTGTACTGATAAGAACAATACCATAATCTAGAAGTTAAAGAAAATTTCTCCTCAAGATTAACAAATATTCAGGGCACTTGGGTGGCTCAGTCCATTAAGTGTCTGACTCTTGATTTCGGCTCAGGTCATGATCTCAGAGTCATGAGATCAAGTTCTGTGTTGGCTCTGCACTGGGCCTGGAGCCTGCTTAAGTCTTTCTTCCTCCCTGTCCCTCTGAGACCTTCCCTCCCTCTGCTCATGTTCTTAAAAAAAAAAAAAAAATTAAATATTTCCAATGGCACAGTAATT
>NW_019160532.1:549-1054 GCF_002288905.1 Enhydra lutris kenyoni | reverse complement strand
TGTGAGTATGAGTGGGGGTGTGTACTTGCATGGGTGTGTGTGTGCACATGGCATATGTGCATGGGCGTGTTGTGTGCATGTGTGATGTGTGATGGGGGTGTGCACATGTGTGTGTGCTATGCATGTAGGGGGTATATGCATGTGTACGTATGTACATGGGTGTGTATGCATGTGCGGGTGTGAGTGGGCTGTGTGCATGTGCGCTAGGTGTGTGAGTGTGGGGTGTGAGTGAAGTATTTGTGTGCATGTAGGGGGGATGTGAGTAGGGTGTGGGATGTATGTATATGTGCGTGGGTGTTGTGTGCGCGTGGGGGTGTGAGTAGGGTGTGTGTATGCATGTGTTACGGTGTGTGAGTGAGGTATGTGTATATGTGCATGCAGGTATGTGTGTGTGAGTATATGTGCACATGTGGGGGTGTGAGTAGAGTGTATGTGTATTGCATGGGTGTGTGTGTGCATATGTGCATGGGGGTGGGTATGTGCATGTGGGGGTATGAGTAGGGTA
>NW_019160532.1:0-449 GCF_002288905.1 Enhydra lutris kenyoni | reverse complement strand
TGTGGGGGTATGAGTAGGGTATGGGGGTGAGTGGGGTGTGTGCGTACGTACATGAGTGTGTGCGTGGAGGGTGTGAGTGGGGTGTATGCATGGGTGTGGGGGTGTGAGTGGGGTGTGTGTACATGCATGGGCATGGGGGGTGTGAGTTAGGTGTGTGTGTGCATGGGTGTGTGGGGGGGGGTGTGAGTTGGGTGTGTGTGTACATGCATGGGAGTGTGTGTTGAGGCCTCCTGTGTGGTGTGCTATGTGTGTGTGCACAGGACCTCCAACGATGGGAGGGTCTTCACTCGCAAAGGCTGTGGTTTATCCTCACGGGCTGGGCCTGACCCCAGCCACAGCACCCCCCAGAGTGACCAGGTGGCTGGCCCCCCTCATTCTTTGGACACCAGGTCTCCGCTCTGCAGCACATCTTCCAGTGGCTAGGGAGTCGGCCTTGCCAGCACCCACAC
>NW_019160531.1:0-1054 GCF_002288905.1 Enhydra lutris kenyoni | reverse complement strand
AAAAAAAGAACAAGAGGCAGTACCAAAGGCTAGGGACCTAACCAATAGAGACACTGGTAATATGTCAGATCTAGAGTTCAGAATGATGATTCTCAAGGTTCTAGCTGGGCTCGAAAAAGGCATGGAAGATAAGAGAAACCCTCTCGGGAGATATAAAAGCCATTTATGGAGAAATAAAAGAACTAAAATCTAACCAAGTTGAAATAAAAAAAGCTATTAATGAGGTACAATAAAAAATGGAGGCTCCCACTGCTAGGATAAATGAGGCAGAAGAAAGAATTAGCGATATAGAAGACCAAATGACAGAGAATAAAGAAGCTGAGCAAAAGAGGGACAACAGCTACTGGACCATGAGGGGAGAATTCGAGAGATAAGTGACACCATAAGACGAAACAACACTAGAATAATTGGGATTCCAGAAGAAGAAGAGAGAGGGGAGCAGAAGGTATATTGGAGAGAATTATTGGAGAGAATTTCCCCAATATGGCAAAGGGAACAAGCATCAAAATCCAGGAGGTTGAGAGAACCCCCCTCAAGATCAATAAGAATAGGTCCACACCCCGTCACATAATTGTAAAATTTACAAGTCTTAGTGACAAAGAGAAGATCCTGAAAGCAGCCCGGGAAAAGAAGTCTGTAACGTACAATGGTAAAAATATTAGATTGGCAGCAGACTTGTCCACAGAGAACTGGCAGGCCAGAAAGAGCTGGCATGATATATTCAGAGTACTAAATGAGAAAAACATGCAGCCAAGAATACTATATCCAGCTAGGCTATCATTGAAAATAGAAGGAGAGATTAAAAGCTTCCAGGACAAACAAAAACTGAAAGAATTTGCAAACTCCAAACCAGCTCTACAGGAAATATTAAAAGGGGTCCTCTAAGCAAAGAGAGAGCCTAAAATAGTAGATCAGAAAGGAACAGAGGGCGCCTGGGTGGCTCAGTGGGTTAAAGCCTCTGCCCTCGGCTCAGGTCATGGTCCCAGGGTCCTGGGATCGAGGCCCGCATCAGGCTCCCTGCTGAGCAGAGAGCCCGATGCGGGCCTCGATCCCA
>NW_019160530.1:0-1054 GCF_002288905.1 Enhydra lutris kenyoni | reverse complement strand
CATACTTCTCAACACAACCCCATAAACTCAATTTCCCATGTTAAAAATTTAGTATTTTAAAGGCACGGCCAACATCAAAACTGTTCCAAATAAATGAACTCTTGAGAAAGTTAGCCCAGAGGGAGGAGACTCAGCACAGCTGCCACACTCAATGAATCCTGCCAGAATGCACGGTAGAGTACACCTTGCTAATTAATTTAAAATGCTTTTAACTTACAATCCATTGAATTTGCTTTCTGTCCTTTGAAAATGTGAATGGCATTTTACTTATCAAAGCAAATAAAAGGACTAAATGATCACGTTGTGTTAGAACAGCATTAGATCGTCCAGACCAGTGCTCTCCAACAGAAATACATGGCCCACTTATGTAACTGTAAATTTTCTAGTAACCACACTTTAAAAACTAAAAAGAAACAGGTTTAACTAACATATATTTAATCTAATACATCCAAAACAATTTCACTTGTAATCAACATAAAATCCTTAGTGAGATATCACTGTTTTCTTCCTTGAAGTGTTCAAAATCAAATATATTCACATTTGCACTTTGTCTTCGGATTAGCCCATGTTTTAAGAGCTCTGTAGTCCCAGGAGGTTGGTGGCTATCTTACTGGATGGTTTAACTCTGGATAATTCCTTGAGGTCCGGATTTCTTTTCTATGTCTTTACAAGTGTTTTCAAACAACAAGGGATTCCTTTAAGGACTGTGGCAGAGAGGGACCAGGGAGCGGTTCAAGGACTTGCGCAAAACCACAGCAGTCAAGCGCTGTGAAGGGGGCCCTGCTGTAAACCAGCTCGTCTGACTCCAACACTCAAGCTCGTGAAGGCCTCACTTACGGGTCTCCTGTTCCAACACTCCTGCTCTGTAATATCAAATAGGAGCTCAACATAACACAGGAAACTGCTGTGGAAGCTAACCTAAGCCCGCGACACCAGCAGCAGCGCCTGCATCAGCGAGGAGGACTTCTGTTACTGAGGGAAACTGATACTCTAATGCGGGCACCGAGCTGATAGGGAGCCACTCCATCTGACCCCGGTGGAAGGTGCTTTTACC
>NW_019160529.1:0-1054 GCF_002288905.1 Enhydra lutris kenyoni | reverse complement strand
AGGTTCTCACAGTGACTATCAGTAGCAAGAAGAGAATTGGAATCATTTTGAAATACTCAGAGCATTCTGTTATTAAAAAGGCTTCCCCCTCAGAGGAACTATTCTACCAGAGTCTAAACTACTGGGGTTTTATCACAGCCTAACCAACCCTGAGGAAGGAAATGTCCAACCTCGGCTGGCTCTCACCTTCCACATGGAGGAAAGGAAAGACCCAACTCCAACCCACTCTAGCAATTTTGTCTCATCTCGGGGCGAGAGTGGACTTAGAAGCATTTGTGAGGTTCGCAGTCCAGAGACACAGACTCACCCAAAGACCGAAACCAAATTACAGGACTACAGAATCCTTCCTCTCCCCAACACTCACCACCACATTACTAAAGGCTGGCATATTGAAGGCCTATGTGCTGCAGTTCCTTTTACCTGGTACATCATGTCTGGCTATCAAGAAAAAGTTACAAGGCATACTAAAAAGGCAACACAATTTGAAGAAACAGCACTAGAACCGGCCTCAGATATGGCAAGATTGTTGGAATTACCAGCCAGAGAACTGAAAACTCTGATCAATATGGTATGGGCTCTAATGGGTAAAGTAGACATCAGGCAAGAATGGATTGACAACTTAAGTAGGAAGAAGTAAATTCTCAAAAGAAAAATTTTTTAAATGCTAGGGGAAAAAAAAAACACTGTAGCAGAAATAAAGAATGCCTCTGATGGGCTCATTAGCAGATGGGATATGGCTGAGGACAAAAATTCAGAGCTTCAGGATAAGACAGTAGAAAATTCCAAAATGGAAGAGAAAAGGTAAAGAAGATAGAAAAAGAAACTAGAACAAAATATTCTGGAACTGAGATGTAGCTACAAAAGTTTTAACATACATGTAATGGGAATATCAGAAGAAGAGGGAAAGAAACAAAAGAAATACTTGAAGTGATAATGATTGAGAATTTTCCTAAATTAGTATCAAAGACCAACCCACAGATCCAGGACTCTCAGAGAACACCAAGCAAGATAAATGACAAAAACCAAAACCAACCAAGACAAACAAAACTATACC
>NW_019160528.1:0-1054 GCF_002288905.1 Enhydra lutris kenyoni | reverse complement strand
CAAGCCCTCCTTAGCACAGGTACCAGGCACAGTTTCTCCCCAAGTAGTAAGCTCCAGTTCGCTGACAGCCTGTGCAAGGATCCAGCAAGCCAATCATTCCCTCCTGCAGGAAGTAGGGCTCACCTTCGCTCTCCTGTTACTACATAGTCTGCACCCACAGCCCTTGTCCATTCTGTTCCCAGGTGCAATGTCCCCCATGGCCCTCAAGATGTGTGTGTCCTTCTTCCCTGGGCCATGCGGATAGGTCGGTAATAAATTACAGTGGATCTCAGCTGTGTAGCATCTGGACATCGCATAGCTTTAGGGTTGGAATCCCTCCCTTCGCCAACGGGTGAAGAAGAGAAGAATGAAATCTTTCTCACTTGTACCTTTGTCAAGGCACAATGATGAGGCTCATGGACTTGAAGTTATTTGGATAATAATCTATTTGGGGCTTGCAAGAATTCACCTGGAGCTAAAGGGCAGCCTTTATGTGAACGATGAAGAGGAAGGAAGGCCGCAAAGGCAAGGGCTTGGATGGTCTCTTAAACGTCAAACTCCAGGCAGTGGGGGGGAACGCTCCAGTAATTACAGCGGGAAGTAACATCACATTTTCATCTCAGTTCATCCTGACAGCAGTGTGCAGAATGGATTCAAGGGAGGCCAAGAGTGGAACCAGCAAGATTGTTAGGGAGTCGACTGCACCAGTCTGAGACAGCAGTGGGTGAATCAGAGCACTGACAACAGGAAAGCAGGGAAGGAATGAACCATATTGGGCAAGCTGAAGAGACAGCAGAATGGAAAATTAATGGAATGAGGTCCTTAAAGAAATCTGAATGGATCCTTTCCAAGGTGCAATGGAACAACTCGCCTCGAAGGGCAAAGGAAGATTTGAAGGGGCTTTTGAAGAAATGAACAAGGGAGTTGACCATGGACATTCCAGGTAAAAACCACTTAAAGGCTAATCAAGGGGAGCTATTTGCGTAATTTAGGGTAGAACCATGAGCTGCTGGATTTTCGTTTAAAGAATAAGATGGGATTCATTCCCATTTCAAATGGTCTCCAAGGCAGAGTG
>NW_019160527.1:0-1054 GCF_002288905.1 Enhydra lutris kenyoni | reverse complement strand
TTTTTTTTTTTTTTTTTACCCTGTACCTTGTTGCACAGAAATCTCCTTGGGGTTTGTGGTGATCTAGTGTCCATCTAACCTGTTTCATGACCAACTTATCTCAACACGGGAGACTTATTTTATTTTATTTTATTTTTTAAAAGATTTTATTTATTTATTTGTCAGAATGAGCACAGGCAGACAGAGAGGCAGGCAGAGGCAGACGGAGAAGCAGGCTCCTGCTGAGCAAGGAGCCCGTTGTGGGACTTGATCCCAGGACTCTGGAATCATGACCTGAGCCGAAGGCAGCGGCTTAACCAACTGAGCCACCCAGACGTCCCTATTTTATTTTATTTTTAAAAGATTTTAAGTCATCTCTGCATCCAACGTGCGCTCGAACTCACAACCCCGAGATCAAGAGTTGCGTGCTCCATCTACTGTGCCAGCCAGGTGCCCTCCAACGGCTTTTAAATTCTCGACCCATGCTTTCCGTCTCTGGCACTTTTGGCTTCCAAGATTCCCGTTACCAGGACTTTTTACTTATTGGACCCAGTTCAGTTTAGGTTGGACCCAGTCCGACTCCAGCTAGTAACCATCAGCAGTTCCCATTGTGGCATCTGGGGACTGGAGAAAGGACTGAACCAGCAGACCCAGAGAATGGGGACTGCGGACTGATTCTAACGGGGAATTGCAGCTGTCACCACGCAGTTACCAGCATGGAATCTGGGATAAAACCAAGGACAAGGGTTTCCGATCAAATAAGAATCTGTGCAAAGTCAATTAGGTCAGGGCTTGATGCAAAGAGAACAGAGTTCAGACTTAGAACTTACCCATGGCCCTCAGAACCGGCCAGAAAGAGAAAGCACCAGCTTCATGGGGTACCACACCTGTTTTTCATTCCCAATGCTGTCAGAAGTTTGCTTGGATGCTGTCCCTGCCACTAAATGTATTAAAACAAAACAAAACAAAACAAAACAAAAAACACGGGGCACCTGGGTGGCTCAGTGAGTTAAGCCTCTGCCTTCGGCTCAGGTCATGATCTTGGGGTCCTGGGATCAAGCCCCGCATCAGGCTC
>NW_019160526.1:0-1054 GCF_002288905.1 Enhydra lutris kenyoni | reverse complement strand
GTAGAACTCTCTGCATGGATGCCTGGAAATCCCACCTCAGGTTAGCATTGCAGCCGAGGAACAAAGCAGGTTCATTCTGGTGGCTCTGGTGTTGGGTACCACGGGAGCTGAGTTGACATGAAGTCTCATGCTGATGGGTCACAATGCTGGTTTGTGTCCAGGGAGACCTTCGAATATGGTGGTGGCTCAGAGGCCATGCAGGATTCTCCTACCCTGAGGTGTTGGACCCAGCTCGCAGCCAAGGTTTCCGTATGAGGACAGGAGGTGTTCTGTTTTGTAGCACAGGGACCACATTTTGGACTGTCTATAAGTTGGTGTTCCAGAACAGGCCTCTAGGGACAGATGCCTGAAAACCTAAGCTATGTTTCCAATGAGGTGCTATGGGAATATGAGGTTCAATGTTCTGACTCAGGGCCATTGACCTGGATGTCTGCGTGGAGATAGGTGCTCAAGGTGTGTCAGACTGTGCAATTGGCTCCAGAGTGGCTCCGAATTGGGGTGAACTCAGGTGACTTGCAGGCTTCTCCTAATCTGGAGGGTTTGGGCAACTGTGACGGACAGAGTTTCCTTCAGGAGGGCAGGCACAGTCCTATGGTGTGCCTCCAGAGGACCCATCCTGTAGGGCATGTGGGCCAGGGTTTTGAGGACAGAAGTCTGCAAACACAAATTCAGGTTAGGGTTAGGGATGATATGATCGCAGGCCCCATCTGCAGGCCCTGAGTGGAGACCCATGTGATCTGAAATTAGGGCGCCTGGGAAGCAGGAGCAGACTTTTCTTTCTGGATTGTGTGTCCAGAATGGCCGTGGAATACCGTGGAGTCCTCATGGGACCTTGGGTGATTCTTCCTCCCTGGGGATTCTGCCTAGCTCCCAATAGTTTGGTGTCTTACTGCGGGAAGGGAAGAGTTCTGTTTTCTTTCTCAGATGTCCCCCCAAAACAGTGATTCCAGAGGCGGGCTCTGGGTCGTGGGCCTGGAAAGCTACACCTAGTATTAGTATATGGGCCTAGGGGGGTGGCAGGCCCTGCATGTGGGCTTCTGGTCCAGCTACCGAG
>NW_019160525.1:666-1054 GCF_002288905.1 Enhydra lutris kenyoni | reverse complement strand
AGTGGATCAGTAACTCACCAGATTCAGAAATCAACTCCTGAGCATTCACATCACAGATTAAGGCTCCAGAGAGCCCATGGGGAGGAATTTTTGTTTGTGCTTTTCCCTATTCTTAAAGAGAAATTTTTCAGCGGTGGGTGGAAAGCACATAACAAGACCTGTGAGGAACTTTCTATATAGAAGTCTTAAATTTTAAAGTCAGTCTTCATCTTCTTGGGTCTGTTAAAAAGAAAGCCATAGAAATGCCTGGGAGTCTCCATTGGTTAAATGTCTGCCTTATGCTCAGGTCATGATCTGAGTGTTCTGGGATCAAGTCCCACTTAAGGATCCTTGATCTTCTCCCTCTGCCTGCTGCTCCCCTTGCTTGTGTTTTCTCTCTCTCTCTCTC
>NW_019160525.1:0-566 GCF_002288905.1 Enhydra lutris kenyoni | reverse complement strand
AAAAAAAAAAAAAAAAAACCCCTACAGACCCAAAATGGCAACCTTTAACTTAAGTCCAGGTCACTAAACCAAAACTTGTTACTTAAACCAAGTACAATTTCAACCCCCAGAAGAGACCTTTAAGCAGAGAACATCAGAGTTTCCTGTTCAGCGCCAGGAAGATTCCTGATTGATCCCTCCCATTCCTCTTAGGAGGGAAATAATACCTAATACAATGGATTTTTAAAAAAGATTTTACCCATTTATTTGATAGCAGAGACCACAAGTAGGCAGAGAGACAGACGGCAGTGGGGAACAGGCTCACTGCTGAGCATTGAGCCCAATGTGGGGCTCCATCCCAGGACCCTGAGATCATGACCAGTGCCAACGGCAGAGGCTTAACACACTGATCCACCCAGACATCCCACAATAGACTTTTTGTTAATTATTTCTCTTTTTTCTCCTTTTCCTTTGCTGTAATCCTTTGGAACTCACCTATACTCGCAAGGTGGTATGATGCCTCACTCATGAATTGATTGGTTAATACAACCTTTGTATCTTTAACATTTACTTGGTTGAATTTTTGT
>NW_019160524.1:0-1055 GCF_002288905.1 Enhydra lutris kenyoni | reverse complement strand
AGTTTCCTCTGGTAGTCTGTGAATTTGTTATAAAAGGATGAGTCCCACCTCTGTAAGTAGACAAGGAATGATATCTAGTACATATTGTTAACTGGAAAAAAAATTGCTGAATATTTCTGTTTTAAAATTGCATTACATATTACATATTAAAAATATGCTCTCTGAGTGTGTGAATATGACTGTGTTTGTGAACAAAATTTCTGATATAATAGACTGTAAATATTTAATACTGGTTAATTTGAAGATCTGAGGGCAAATGGAGGATCAGTTAGAAACATAAGTGCCATTCCATCTCTCATTTTATACTATTGATTTATAATTAATTCACTGACATTTACTTCTCATAGTATCAAGTCTATACACTTAAAATTATAATACTGAGTTTCAAATACCCTTCTGATTTTTAAATATTGCTATCTGTCTTGGTACATTCATTCTTTTTTATGCTAGTAGAGATGTATAAATGAATAAAACCTGAGTGCTACCCTCAATGAAGAGTTGGAGCTCAGTTGGAACTGAATTCAGTTGAACTCCAAGAGTTCAGAATAAATTATCTCCTGTGTGAAGACCAAGTGCCAGGTGCATATGAGAAAAATTACATACAACTGAGGAGAAACTAAGTTGATTGGATATGCTGGTAGGTATACTTTTGCTTCTATCTCACTATATTGCTTAGTTTTCTGAAAGATGTACTTCATGACATCATTCTACCTCTTGGGCCCATCTCTCCTGAATCTGGCTTTTCTTTATTCTGGCCTTTCATTCATTATACAGTGACTAGAGAAGGTAAATTTGTTTCATCTTTGGATAGTATTCAATCCTCATCTTATCCAGAGAGCTTTAAAATGGTTTACATTTTAGTCATAAAACAGTATTCCCCGGAAATTTACATAAAGAACTCTCAGAGTTACAATAGTAGCTTTTTAAAATTTAGGTCAGAATAAAGTTTATGTTTATATGAAAAAATGAAAGAGATATTACATAAGAGAGGAAGGGTGAATTCCTGACAAAAAGTCTCCAGAAGTAGCTTATGAATGCATTGCCTCTCACATTTT
>NW_019160523.1:0-1055 GCF_002288905.1 Enhydra lutris kenyoni | reverse complement strand
GGGGGGGGGGCTCCAAGAGTGAAGAATTGTAGCTTTAATTTACATTTTGTGAAGATATTTTGAGAATATTTCTGTATTTAAATAATGGGAGTCCTTATTAAGAACTATAGGCTTTGTTTCTGCTGAGGATTCAAATGTGGATTCAGTTACACTTGGGACATGGAGATGCCCATTGACTAGAGAGGAAGAACACAGTTCTAAAAGCACACAGGTAATATTGCGCATGCCATAAGAGAGATGCATATAGCATGAAAGCTCAGATAAGATGGCATGGATTCTGCCCTTAGCAGAGCAAGCAGCTAGGAAAGTCCTTCCTAGAAAAGTGACATTTGAACTAATATGCCATATGTATTATTTTTTAGGCTATGATTAAAATAAAATTATCAGACTAATTATATTATTCTTACATTCCTACAGATATTTAGGAAAGCAGGGAAATCCTTTTCATAAAGGAACAATCCTTTTTACTGCTCTAGGACATTTTTTCAAAATTATTCTCATTAGCATGAACACACTAAAATTCTCATTATCATGTAAAATATATTTAGAAATGGATACTGGCTTCCAATTTTTTGTACCATCTGGCCCAGATGACACTTGGAATTCTGTAGTTTTTAGATCTTAGAAAAGATAATATGAATATACAGTAATATACTATATGTGTACCACTAGTGCACCCTCATGTGTATGAGGTCTGCAGCAACACCCTGTACTTAAATAAGTGCTAAAACTTCTGGGTATTCACAATGAATAGGTATATAAAGAATCTGAATATATTCATATCAGTTCAGTTTATATTTTGCTACCAATGCACACTGCACAAATTTATTTTTTTTAATTTTTTTTATTTAAAAATTTTTAATTTTAATTTTTATTTTTTATAAACATATATTTTTATCCCCAGGGGTACAGGTCTGTGAATCGCCAGGTTTACACACTTCACAGCACTCACCATAGCACATACCCTCCCCAATGTCCATAACTTCACCCCCCCAACCCCCCCCCCATCAACCCTCAGTTTGTTTTGTGAGATTAAAAGTCACTTATGGTTTGTC
>NW_019160522.1:0-1055 GCF_002288905.1 Enhydra lutris kenyoni | reverse complement strand
GTATCTGACCCCAGAAGGTAGTGCAAAACCCTTCCCTTGTGTGTACCTGAAGCACAACAGAGTACTCCTCCTTCCTCATGGCAGGAAAGAGGTTGTTGATATGGTTCTACTACTTTCAGATTGGGAGCCACCTGCATGGCCCATGAGACCACGCCCACTCAGGAGGGGCAGCTGGGCACAAGCAGGCATTGTGTCCTTCAGCCTGAGACCCCTTTAAAGCACACCCTGATGGGGGCTGGACCAGGAAGCCAGAGAGCAGGCCTCTCATTCCTATTGGCCCAAATCTAACCCTTGGTGGGGTTGTCCAGGCCACGTGACCCACAACCCCACTATGGAATCCTTGTTTGGGCGGTACCACTGACGTGGAAAACAGCGCTCTTCCCTTCCCCCAGAAAGACAGCAAACTCTTGGGAGCGTGGCAGAATCCCCAGAATGGGAGATCCTCCCATGGACACATGTACCATCACTATCATTACGAAACCAACCTAGGTATACAGTCCAGAGAGAAAAGCCTCTGCTACAGCCTCCCAGGCACCCGAATTTCAAATCCTGAGGAGCTGCTTTCAGGGTCTGCACATCCGGGCTTCAATAATCTCGCCCCTAATTCTTCCCCGAGTTGCTGTCTGAAGATTCGTTCCCAAAGCCTTGACCACATGTCCTCCAGGATGGGACCCCCAGAACCACACCGCATCACTGGGCCTGCTCTCCCGAGGAAACTCTGTCCGTCTCAGTTGCCCAAACCATCCAGAATGGGAGAAACCTGCAAGGCACCTGACCCCCCCCAATTTCATAGGCTGCTCTAGAAAAAAGGCGCAGTATGAGACACCGTCAGCACCTACCTCCAGGAAGACACGCACGTCAATGGGCCTGAGTCCGATGATTCAACCTGACATGCCCCTAGAACCTCATCCAAATCCTAGCTTAGGTTTTCAAGCCTCAGTCCCTCCGGCCTGTTCTGGAAAACCGACATATGGCCCACCTTGTGGTCCCTGAGCCATACAGTAGAACCACTCTGGTCCTGAGAAGGAAACTTTGCTCTTGGGAACGGGGTCCCA
>NW_019160521.1:0-1055 GCF_002288905.1 Enhydra lutris kenyoni | reverse complement strand
GTGATCTGCTTAGGTGTGGAGACCATCACAGACGTCTGAATTGAGGGCTAGAGTTAAAGAGAGTATCAGCCTCAGGCTTTGCATTCAGTATGGCTTGGAACTATGAATAAGCAGGGATTGGTTCAAGATTTCATTCAGATTTCTTCTCTAAATCCTTTCTGCAGTTCCAAAAGGCATGATTTCTGACTTTGTTGTAAGATGAGCCCTCTGCTTCACTTAGGTGTCCCCTTCCCTGGGGATCTGGAGCCAGGCCTCTGGGCATGGTCCTTTAAAAAGCCAATCTAGGGTTAGGGTTGGGGGTTAGGATCATGGCAGGTTCAATCTGCCAGCTGTGTGGCAAGACTACTGAAGGGCTGAGATCAGGGCATGGTCAGGGTGAGTGTCAGGCTCCAGGTTTCAGTCCAGCCAGCACTGAATGTGGGGGTTGCCTTAGGTGGGCATGCAGATTTCTCCTGCTCTGAACCATTTCCGGAGTTCCAGATGGCATGGTTTCCTTCTGGGTGACGGGTGGAATCCTCTGGATTTGCTCAGGTGTCCTTAGTCCCTGGGGCTTTGGCATCAGGTCTCTGGGAACAGACCCCCCTGAGCCCAACCTAGGGTCAGGGTTGGGGTCAAGTTTACAGTCAGGGTTTAGGGTCACAGGTTAGGGCCAGGGGTTAAGGTTAGGGTTTTGGGGTAGGGTTAGGGTTAGGGGTGGGTTAGGAGTAGGTTTAGGGTTGTGCTAGGATTAATTTTTTTGCCTTTTATTTTTTTTAAGATTTTATTTATTTATTTGACAGAGATCACAAGTAGGCAGAAAGGAAGGCAGAGAGAGAGAAGAAGGGAAGCAGGCTCCCCACTGAGCAGAGGACCTGTTGTGGGGCTTGCTTCCAGGACCCTGGGATCATGACCTGAGCTAAAGGCAGAGGCCTTAACCCACTGAGCCACCCAGGCGCCCTTTTATTTGCCTTTTAATACAAGATGTCCATGCTTAAATAAGACATTTTCTTAGAGCATTTTATAGTGAGTAAGGTTAGCATGTAACCCAAATAGTTACAGAGAAGAACCAAATGTTC
>NW_019160520.1:0-1055 GCF_002288905.1 Enhydra lutris kenyoni | reverse complement strand
ATGTGGGAGACCTCTAAGCTTACTTCCCCTGTCCCGCAGAAGGACACCTTGTGGTTTGGAGCAGCTCACAAGCTCCAGCTTGGTAAGCCAACAAGGTTTCTTGGATGCTCTGAGTAACAAACCCGAGACCCAATCTCCTGTCGGCCAGCCAGATAGCGGGATCCATATCCTGCAGATGGGAACTGCCTTGGCCCGAGCCCGTTATTTCCATCCAACCTGGGTATGCAGGTATCTGACCCCAGAAGGTAGAGCAAAACCCTGCCCTTGTGTGTACCTGAAGCACAACAGAGTACGCCTCCTTCCACATGGCAGGAAAGTGGATGTTGATATGATAGTACTACTTTCAGAGTGTGAGCCACCTGCATGGCCCATGAGACCACGCCCACACAGGAGGGGCAACTGGGCACAAACAGGCTTTGTGACTCTTAGCCTGAGACCCCTTTCAAGCACAGCCTGTCGGGGCTGGACCAGGATCCCACAGAGAGAACCAATTGTGCCCCTACACCCAAATCCTAACCCTGGGTGGGGTTGTCCAGGCCACGTGACCCACAACCCTTCTCTGGAATCTCTGTTTGGGCAGGAACCCTGAGATGGACAAGAGCACTCTTCTCCGAGAAAAACACCAAACTCTTGGGAGCCTTGCAGAATCCCCAGAAAGGGAGAATATCCCATGGACCCATGTGCTCACCCGTCCATTCCGAGACCATCCTAGGTATACAGTCCAGAGAGAAAAGCCTCTGCTACTGCCTCCCAGGCACCCGAATTTCAAATCCTGAGGAGCTGCTTTTAGGGTCTGCACATTGTGCCTGCCATAACCTCGCCCCTAATTCTTCCCCGAGTTGCTGTCTGAAGACCTTGTTCCCAAAGCCTTGACCACATGCCATCTAGTTTGGGACCCCCAGAACCACACCGCATCACTTGGCCTGCTATCCCGAGGAAACTCTGCCTGTCTCAATTGCCCAAACCATCCAGAACAGGAGAAATCTGCAAGGCAACTGAACCCACCCCAATTTCATAGGCCGCTCTGGAAAAAAGGCGCAGTATGAGACACCGAC
>NW_019160519.1:0-1055 GCF_002288905.1 Enhydra lutris kenyoni | reverse complement strand
GCCTTGCCGCCGGTCGACTTGCGCGCCGTCTGCTTCGTGCGAGCCATTGGGGGGAACTAAAGACACACCGAGAGCCTGGGGAGCAAACGCAAAGATTCCTTTATATACAGTAAGAGGCATTCTGATTGGCCTCGTAGTTTTTCAAAAGAACCGCGCGATGAAATCATTGGTCGAACGGTATCCACATTGGTGAGTTACTGGAGAATCCGATTGGATGAATAACTCCACCTCTCTCCCTCTTTTCAGTGTGAATTAATATTCAAAGGTTGTTTTATGCTTTCACTAAGCACAGGAGCCCTAGCCAGCCTTTTAAGAAACATGTTAAATATAATCTGTGTGGTTCTGTAAATGTAAGTGAACCTGAGATTCCCCCAATTCTTCACAGGCTCGGAGGTTATCAATCCTGCCGGTCTGCACACTTCACTGAGTACAATTTTGTCTTGTTACCGTCTCTAGGCAGTTGGGCTAGTTATTTTGAAGTAGATCTCGGGTAACCTGGACTGCCTCTTCCTAGATCTTCGGTCATTATAGCTCTCCTAATACCGAGTTTTCTCGTATTAAACTACATGGCAGCGTTCCTGGGTGTATTTGGAATATCGCACGTAAAGCACCGGATCTACTAATGCTACATACAAAACTGTACCGCAATGATAGCTTGCCTTTGTTGGATGAAATTTTTCCCTAAACTGAAAACTTGGAAAGCTTGTGCAACTTTATTACTGGTCAAAAGCAAATTTCCTTCCTGCTTGTACATTTCAGCCTCTTGCACTTCTTGTAGCGAACTGACACGTCTGGTACACACTCAGCCCATAGTAGAGAACCTGTTTCCTTAAATTTCAATGTTTCAATTTCCCCATTTTTATAGGTTTGCTCAGGATTGGTTCTACCAAGGTAGCACAAACTGGGTTACCAGCCATTCTTGTGAAAATGTGGATGGCTCTGAAAAGAGCCTTTTATTTGCTATAGTTGAGTATAAAATACGTGCTGTCTGTGCTAGATTTTTATTTGCCCTTGGCCTTGTGGTGGCTCTCGGTCTTCTTGGGCAGCAGCACGGC
>NW_019160518.1:0-1055 GCF_002288905.1 Enhydra lutris kenyoni | reverse complement strand
ATGTGTACTATAGCCTTATTCATAATTATCACAAACTGGAAGCAATAAAGATGTCCCTTAATAGATGCATAAATAAAACTGTGCTATATCCATATAGTGGAATATT
Source organism: Enhydra lutris kenyoni (assembly GCF_002288905.1). Classification (NCBI taxonomy): domain Eukaryota; kingdom Metazoa; phylum Chordata; class Mammalia; order Carnivora; family Mustelidae; genus Enhydra; species Enhydra lutris. The sequence continues at coordinate 949 of NW_019160518.1, read as the reverse complement.
ATTAAGCACAAAAAGAGAGGAGCTATCAAGCCATAAAAAGACATAGAGGAAACTTAAACTTAAAGGTATTCCAAGGTACAAGATGTCAGTCTGAAAAGGATACATACTGAATGATTTCAACTATATATTTTCAAAACAATAATACTGTAGAGTAACAAAATAAAAAATCAGTGGTTTCCAGGGGAAGGGATAAATAGGTGAAGCATTGGTATTATAATGAATCTATTCTGTGATGGGACTTTACTTGTGATTGAGCTCAAGTTTCAAAGCATTGTGTTCTGAGAATGTGCAGGGAATAATCTCACTCTTTTGGTGTCGGTTGAGTCCTGATTTGTGACCCAGTATGTGGTCTATTCTGGGGAAGGTTCAATGTACATTTGAGAAGAATGAGTATTCTGTTGTCTTAGGGTGGAATGTTGTGTATGTATCTATGAGGTCCATCCGGTCCAATGTGTCATTCAATGCTCTTGTTTCTTTATTGATTTTCTGATTCGATGATCTGCCTATTTCTGAGAGAGGCGTGTTAAGATCTCCTACTATTAATGTATTCATATCAATATGACTCTTTATCTTGATTAACAGTTTTCTTATGTAGTTGGCTGCTCCCATATTGGGGAATAGATATTTACAATTGTTAGATCATCTTGGTGGATAGTCCCTTTAAGAATGATGTAGTGTCCTTCGGTATCTCTGACTACAGTCTTTAGTTTAAAATCTAATTTGTTGATATGAAAATCGCTACTCCGGACTTCTTTTGAGGCCCATTGGCATCAAAGATGCTTCTCCATCCCTTCACTTTCAGTCTGGGTGTATCTTTAGGTTCAAAATGGGTCTCTTGTAGACAACATATGGATGGGTCCTGTCATTTTATCCAATCTGCAATCCTGTGCCATTTTGTGGGCGCATTTAGGCCAATCACAATGACAGTGATTATTGATAGATAAGTTTT
>NW_019160517.1:0-1055 GCF_002288905.1 Enhydra lutris kenyoni | reverse complement strand
TCCTGAAAAGCACAGTTCTGTCATGCCGCCTTTTAACACATTGAGGTCAAACAGAAGACACTAAATAATGTTTTAATAATCCTCAAATCCTGGGGAAGTTTCAGCCAAGGAAGTTTAAAAAGTATGGTTGTATGGTGAAAAATTATCTTCGCCTAGATGTTAGTGATGTTAATTTTGAAATAATAGTCGTTTTGAGAAAGAATAAAACCTCTTTTGCTGGGAAATTGAGTACATATTAACAGGCTCTCAACAAATATGACATAAGAAATCCTTTTGGTTCTGAATCATGAAAAAACATCAACATTTCAAGGGTTTTTCCTCTGGATATTGACATAGTGTTTGGTATCAATGTGATGTTTTTAGGCATCTACCTGAGTAACCCAGGGTGGCATATATTTTCCTTTAATGGTTTGTAGAGAGATAGATGCCCAAGAGGGTTAGTCTTCAATGCTACTGAACGAGTGATAAGTGATTTATTATTCTGCCAGTTTTTGGAGATTTGTATGGATGGAATGTTGTCATGGCAGTCTAGGGACAAACTAATATCTGTTTCAAAAGATGAAAATATGCTGCCCATACATTTTCTGTAGCATCATATAGTCTGATGGAGAACAGACATGCAAACTCAAAGTATTTTATAATTGTTGTTCATTGTGTCTGAGTTGAAACTACACAACAAAGGGAGCTTTAAAAATTCCGCTTTGTTTTAAAGGAACTTTAAATATAAACTCTGTCTAATAGTTTTATAAAAATGTGGTGGACTTTTTACTTAAAATCTAACAAAATCATTGAAATAAGAAGATACATGGAGAAATATGGGACATTACTAAAGCCCAGGAAGCCAGAAAAAATTACTTATTTTTATAATGTAGCCCAGAGATGTTGATAATGCAGAAGCTTTTAGTCTTAAATTTGTGAATTTCCTTAACAGCGCTATAGGTATTTTGGGATTGTATATACCAGGGACGCTCAACTGCACCACTGTGGTGGTGCTGAGTTACGGCAACGTGGAGAGACATTTTTGGTTGTTGCAACTGGGATGGTAGTTGCTGTTA
>NW_019160516.1:0-1055 GCF_002288905.1 Enhydra lutris kenyoni | reverse complement strand
ATTTGGGGAGCATAACAAATAGCATGGAGGACATGGGGAGTTAGGAGAAGAGAGTTGGGGGAAATTGGAATGGGAGGTGAACAATGAGAGACTATGGACTCTGAAAAACAATCTGAAGTGTTTGAAGAGGTGGGGGGTGGGAGGTTGGGGGAACCAAGTGGTGGGTATTAGAGAGGGCACAGACTGCATGGAGCACTGGGTGTGGTACAAAAACAATGAATACTGTTATGCTGAAAATAAGTAAAAAAAAAAAAGATAAAAAAAATTTTGTATGGAACCAGAGGAGACCCCGAATCACTAAGGAAATATTGAAAAACAAAAATAAAACTGGGGGCATCATGTTACGTGATTTCAAGCTTTACTACAAAGCTGTGATCACCAAGACAGCATGGTACTGGCATAAAAACAGACACATAGGCCAGTGGAACAAAGTAGAGAGCCCAGATATGGACCCTCAACTCTATGGTCAGTTAATCTTCGACAAAACAGGAAAAAATATACAGTGGGAAAAGACAGTCTCTTAAATTAATGGTGCTGGGAAAACTGGGCAGCTATATTTAGAAGAATGAAACTCGACCATTCTCTTACACTGTACACAAAGATAAACTCAAAATGGATAAAAGACCTCAACGTGAAACAGGAATCCATCAGAATCCTAGAGGAGAACATAGACAGTAACCTCTTCGATATCAGCCACAGCAACTTCTTTCAAGATATGTCTCCAAAGGAAAAGGAAACAAAAGCCTAAATAAACTTTTGGGACCTCATCAAAATCAAAAGTTTCTGCACAGCAAAGGAAACAGTCAAGAAAACAAAGAGGCAACCCACGGAATGGGAGAAGATATTTGCAAATGACAGTACAGACAAAAGGTTGATATCCAGGATCTATAAAGAACTCCTCAAACTCAACACACACAAAACAGATAATCAGGTCAAAAAATGAGCAGAAGATATGAACAGACACTTCTCCAATGAAGACATACAAATGGCTATCAGACACATGAAAAAATGTTCATCATCACTAGCCATCAGGGAGATTCAAATGAAAACCACAT
>NW_019160515.1:0-1055 GCF_002288905.1 Enhydra lutris kenyoni | reverse complement strand
TTACATGCATTTTTATTCCAGGGATGAACTAGCAAATAAAATGCATGAGAAATCCAGTGGTTAGAGGCTGAGTAAATTGTCTTCTTTGGACTAAGGCATGATATTTATAACTTGTGCCTATATAACAAAAATGCTTTTACATATGATTATATTCACTATGCCAAAATACCTAAACCAGAAATTATCACAATTTACAGTTGTAGAAGCTGACTCTCAAAAGACTAAATTATTTACTCAGGGTCTTGTACCTGGTAAGCTGCAAAGTCAAAGCTAATGATTGAGGTTTCTGATTCTGAGCTCAGAACACTTTTCATTAAACTCCAAACAGGTTTATCCTGAAATATGATATATATCACAACTTCTCTGAGATTGTAAGGAGGACTCCCCTCAGAAAGAGCCAGCAATAAGTGAAGAAGAGAGATCCTTCTCCTTTTTCTTTCTTTTTTTTTTTTTTAAGATTTTATTTATGTAGGGGAAAGAGAGAGCGAGAATGAACAAAAGTGGGGGGAGGGGCAGAGGGCGAAGCAGACTCCCCGCTGAGTAGAGGGACTGACAGGGGACTCAATCTCAGGACCCTGGGATCATGACCTGAGCTGAAGGCAGATGCTTAACAGACTGAGCCACCCAGGTGCCCCTATCCTTTTCTTTTCTTTTTTTAAGATTTTATTTATTTATTTGACAGAGACAGTGAGAGAGGGAACACAAACAGGGGGAGTGGGAGAGGGAGAAGCAGGCCTCCTGTCAAGCAGGGAGCCTGATTTGGACTCGATCCCAAGACCCTGGGATCATGACCTGAGCTGAAGGCAGATGCTTAACAACTGAGCCATCCAGGCACCCCAATCTTTTCCTTTTCTTTTTTTTTTTATTTTAAACAACTGTATTTTAAAGCTTATTTTATTTTTTGTTATTATTTATATATTTTATTTCTTTTCAGTGTTCCAGAATTCATTGTTTATGCACCACACCCAGTGCTCCATGCAATATGTGCCCCCCATAATACCCACCACCAGGCTCACCGAATCCTCCACCCCCCTCCCAATCCTTTTCTTGATATA
>NW_019160514.1:0-1056 GCF_002288905.1 Enhydra lutris kenyoni | reverse complement strand
TTTCCACAGTTTGGTGACCGTGGCCATTGCTGCTATAAATATTGGGGTACAGATGGCCCTTCTTTTCCCTACATCTGTATCTTTGGGGTAAATGCCCAGTAGTGCAATTGCAGGGTCATAGGGAAGCTCTATTTTTAATTTCTTGAGGAATCTCCACACTGTTCTCCAAAGAGGCTGCACCAACTTGCATTCCCACCAACAGTGGAAGAGGGTTCTGCTTTCTCTACATCCTCTCCAACACACGTTGTTTCCTGTCTTGCTAATATTGACCATTCTAAGTGGTGTAAGGTGGTATCTCAATATGGTTTTAATTTGAATCTCCCTGATGGCTAGTAATGATGAACATTTTTTCATGTGTCTGATAGCCATTTGTATGTCTTCTTTGGAGAAGTGTCTGTTCATATCCTCTGAACTACTAGAACTCATACAGCAATTCAGTAACATGGCAGGATACAAAGTCAATGTACAGAAATCAGTGGCTTTCTTATACACTAACAATGAAAATACAGAAAGCGAAATTAGAGAATCAATTCCATTTACTATAGGACCAAGAACCATAAGATACCTGGGAATAAACCTAACCAAAGAGGTAAAGGATCTGTACTTGAGGAACTACAGAACACTCATGAAAGAAATTGAAGAAGACACAAAAAGATGGAAGACCATTCCATGCTCTTGGATGGGAAGAATAAACATTGTTAAAATGTCTATACTGCCTAGAGCAATCTATACTTTTAATGCCATTCGATCAAAATTCCACCGGTATTTTTCAAAGAGCTGGAGCAAATAATCCAGAAATTTGTATGGAACCAGAAGAGACCCCGAATCGCTAAGGAAATGTTGAAAAACAAAAATAAAACTGGGGGCATCACGTTACCTGATTTCAAGCTTTACTACAAAGCTGTGATCATCAAGACAGCATGGTACTGGCATAAAAACAGACACATAGACCAGTGGAACAGAGTAGAGAGCCCAGATATGGACCCTCAACTCTACTGTCAAATAATCTTCGACAAAACAGAAAAAAATATACAGTGGAAAAAAGACAGTCTCTTC
>NW_019160513.1:0-1056 GCF_002288905.1 Enhydra lutris kenyoni | reverse complement strand
TTTCAGGGGAGGGTGTAGGGGGCGACTTAGACTCTGGTCACACAGCACGAGCGTGGAGAGTGCAAAAGGCTGTGGTACTGCCTCCTGGCTGGCGAGGCTCCCTCACCCTCATGGGCACTGCCACTCAGACACTCTCAGGCTCCTGATGGCTCATGGAACAAGACCTGGCTTCTTCTCTGCACTCTCTCTGGCTCAGTGCCAGCGGTGGTGTCCTGGGTTGGCTGGCTTCAGCCTCTATACCTAACTGCCCAATTCCCCCAATTTTCCCCTATAATCTTTGCTATTTTTGAGTGCTTTCAACCAGACTCCAAGTTAATGCTGGTATCCAATCACAGGGCACTCTCGTATTGGGGTATTACATTCCAATGGGTCGCTTCTGGTAGTTCCCTCCCCCTTCTGTTTATCTTCTGATATCAGTCCGATATTCCCACTCTGCTTTACATGCTCACTGGTGTCTTCTACCCCCATCAAGATCCAGACGTGGATAATTCTAATCTCAGTCTTGTTTCATGGGTAATCAGAGTTCCTTGGTAGGTAATCAGCTCACTTTAAGGGACAGCTTGAAATGGCAGTGCCTCCTACTTCTCCGCCATCTTGTCTCCCCTAGAATTGTGTAGTTATATATATTTTTAAGGAGCTAGTGCAAAGAGTGTTTATTTTTTTTACATTTTTTCACCCTTTTTTTACATTTATATTTTAGTTTTATTTACATTCAAGTTAGCTAACATACACTGTATTGTTAATTAGGGTGTAGAATTTAGTGATTCATGAGTTCTGTATAGCACCCAGTGTTCATAACAAGGTCCCTCCTTAATGCCGATCAGCCAATCACCCCATCCCCCAACTCATTTCCCCTCATGTAACCCTCAGTATATACCCTATTTAGTTAAGAGTCTCTCATGGTTTGTCTTTCTGTTTTTAGCCTGTTTAATTTTTCTTTCCTTTCCCCTATATACATCAGTTTTGTACATTCAATTCCACATAGGAATGAAATATTATGGTATTTGTTTTTATCTAAGTGACTTATTTCACTTAGCATGATATCCTCCAATTCCA
>NW_019160512.1:0-1056 GCF_002288905.1 Enhydra lutris kenyoni | reverse complement strand
GGTTGTACTACTCTAGAGTGGGAGCCATCTACATGGCCCTTGAGACCTCGCCCACTCAGGAGGGGCAGCTGGGCACAAGCAGGCCTTGTGACCCTCAGCCTGAGACCCCTTTAAAGCACACCCTTTTGGGGGCTGGTCCAGGAAGCCTGAGCGCAGGCCTCTCGTGCCTCTTGGCCCAAATCCTAACCTTTGGTGGGGTTGTCCAGGCCACGTGACCCACAACCCCACTTGGAATCCTTGTATGGGCGGGACCCCTGACGTGGAAAAGAGCACTCTTCCCTTCCCCCAGAAAGACAGCAAACTCTTGGGAGCCGAGTGAAAACCCCAGAAAGGAAGAACCTCCCATGGACCCATGTAGCAACCCTATCATTCCGAGGCCATCCTAGATAGAGAGTCCAGACAGAAAAGCCTCTGCTACTGCTCCCAGACATCCGAATTTCAAAGTCTGAGGAGCTGCTTTCAGGGTCTGCAGATCGGGCCTGGCATAACTTCACTCCTAATTCTTCCCCGAGTTGGTGTCTGAAGACTTGGTTGCCAAAGTCGTGATCACATGCCCTCCAGGATGGGACCTCGGGAACCAAACAGCATCACTGGGCCTGGTCTCCCGAGGGAACTCTGCACATCTCAGTTTCCCAAAACTTCCAGAATCGGAGAAACCTTCAAGGCACCTGAACCCACACCAATTTCATAGACTGCTCTGGAAAAAATGCGCAGTCTGACTGACACACCTTCAGCACCTACCTGCAGGAAGAAACGCACGTCAATGGACCTGAGTCTGCAGATTGAACCTGACATGCCCCTAGAACCTCATCCAATACCTAGCTTAGGTTTTAAGGCCTCTGTCCCTTAGTCCTGTTCTGGAAAACCAACTTATAGCCCAACGTGTGGCCCCTAGCCATACAATAGAATCCCTCTAGTCTCGAGAAGGAAACCTTTTCTTGAGAACGGGGACCAACCCTCAGCCTAGGAGATTTTTGCATGGCTCCAGAGCCACAGCCATATTCTAAGGTCTCCCTGGACACCAAGCAGCATTGGGACCCGTCAGACTGAGAACCA
>NW_019160511.1:0-1057 GCF_002288905.1 Enhydra lutris kenyoni | reverse complement strand
TAACCTAACCCTACACCTAAAGGAGCTGGAGAAAGAACAAGAAAGAAACCCTAAACCCAGCAGGAGAAGAGAAATCATAAAGATCAGAGCAGAAATTAATGAAATAAAAACCAAAAAAAACAATAGAACAAATCAACGAAACTAGGAGCTGGTTCTCTGAAAGAATTAATAAGATTGACAAAACCCTGGCCAGACTTATCAAAAAGAAAAGAGAAAGGACCCAAATAAATAAAATCATGAATGAAAGAGGAGAGATCACAACCAATACCAAAGAAATACAAACAATTATAAAAACATACTATGAGCAACTCTACGCCAACAATTTTGACAATCTAGAAGAAATGGATGCATTCCAAGAGACATATAAACCACCACAACTGAACCAGGAAGAAATAGAAAACCTGAACAGACCCATAACCAGTAAGGAGATTGAAACAGTCCTCAAAATCTCCGAACAAACAATAGCCCAGGGCCAGACGGCTTCCCAGGGGAATTCTACCAAACATCTAAAGAGAAATTAATTCCTATTCTCATGAAACTGTTCCAAAAAATAGAAATAGAAGGAAAACTTCCAAACTCATTTTATGAGGCCAGCATCACCTTGATCCCAAAACCAGACAAGGATCCCATCAAAAAAGAGAATTACAGATCAATATCCTTCATGAACACAGATGCAAAAATTCTCACCAAAATACTAGCCAATAGGATCCAACAGTATATTAAAAGAATTATTCACCACAACCAAGTGGGATTTATTACAGGTCTACAAGGTTGGTTCAACACCTACAAATCAATCAAGGTGGTACAATACATTAACAAAAGAAAGAACAAGAACCATATAATACTCTCAATAGAAGCTGAAAAAGCATTTGACAACGTACAGCATCCCTTCCTGATCAAAACTCTTCAAAGTGTAGGGATAGAGGGCACATACCTCAATATCATCAAAGCCATCTATGAAAAACCCACCACAAATATCATTCTCAATGGAGAAAAACTGAAAGCTTTTACACTAAGGTCAGGAACATAGCAGGGATGTCCATTATCACCACTGCTA
>NW_019160510.1:0-1057 GCF_002288905.1 Enhydra lutris kenyoni | reverse complement strand
CGAATCTTTCCATGTGGGAGACCTCCAAGCTGACTTCCCCTGTCCGCAGAAGGACACCTTGTGGTTTGGAGCAGCTCACAAGCTCCAGCTTGGATAAGCCTCCAAGGCTTCTTGAGGCCACCCGAGTATTCACTGGCCATCTCGTATACAAATTCCAGTGTGAGCAGACATCTCACACTCGCCCATCCTCAGGTGCTTTTGATCTTGAAACAGCTGCTGCACATTGGAACTGTCATGCCCTCGGCACTGAACATAACTATAGCTTGTGTTTTCAGATTTCGATACCCACAAGCTTTGCCAGCAGGCCCTCCACCTTGGGAATTCTGGAGTCACAATGCTGCCTTCTACCTGGCCAACAAAGAGAAGAAATGTCCTATAGGTCTGCCCAAAACCCCAATGAGCGTCCAACCACAAGGCCCTCAAGGGCACCCTGATATCATAGGTCGCCCTGTGAACTAAAGCTCTGTGTACACAGCCCGAGACCCAATCTCCTGTCGGCAGGCCAGATAGCGGGACCCATATCCTGCATGTGGGAACTGCCTTGGCCCGAGACCGTTATTTCCATCCAACCTGGGTATGCAGGTATCTGACCCCAGAAGGTAGTGCAAAACCCTGCCCTTGTGTTTACCTGAAGCACAACAGAGTACTCCTCCTTCCCCATTGCCGGATGTGGATTTTGATATGGTGGTACTACTTTCAGAGTGGGAGCCACCTGCATGGCCCCTGAGACCACGCCCACTCAGGAGGGGCAACCGGGCACAAACAGGCATTGTGACTCTTAGCTGAGACCCCTTTGAAGCACAGCCTATAGGGGCTAGACCAGGATTCCACAGAGAGCACCTTTTTTGCCCCTAGACCCTAATCCTAACACTTGGTGGGGTTGTCCAGGCCACGTGACCCACAACCCGTCTCAGGAACCTGTTTGTGCAGGGCCCCTGAGATGGAAAAGAGCACTCTTCCCTTCCCCCAGAAAACACCAAACTCTTGGGAGCCTGGCAGAATCCCCAGATAGGGAGAATATCCCATGGACCCATGGGCTCACCCGTCCATTCCGAGA
>NW_019160509.1:0-1057 GCF_002288905.1 Enhydra lutris kenyoni | reverse complement strand
CTCCTGAGGCTTAACCGGGGTGAAGCCCACGCAGGGTCAGCGTGGCCTCAGGTCACGCAGGGTCACAGAAGGATCGGGGGTGTCTGAGTGTCGCAGAGCTTACAGGTATTAGAACGGGGAAGCCAGCTACAGAGACAGAGCCGAGGAGTAAGCTCTAAGCTCAGGGTTACCTTGAACCGGTCGCAGGCTCGGTCAGCTCGGAGCGCGGCCGGAGGCCAGGGAGACAGGAGTAATTGGGCGCTGTTCTCTGAGGGCGCACTGAGGAGTGGGGCCCCGGGCTCTTGGCTCCTCCGGGCCAGAGACCGGGAGGCTGCCATCTTCATTCCCACCCTCCGGCATTCTACAGAAAACACTAAGGGAACAAAATCTCCCGAAAGCAAACCCGATCGGATTACTCAAACTGGCCCCAGGTAAGGGCGGTTCAACTCCCCTTGGGGCAAAGACACTTGAGAATCACTACAACAGGCCCCTCCCCCAGAAGATCAACAAGAAGCCCAGCCAGGACCAAGTTCACCTACCAAGGAGAGCAGCGGAATTCCAAAGGAGGAGAAAGCAAAGCACGGAACTCATGGCTTTCTCCCCATGATTCTTAGGCCTTGCAGTTAATTTAATTTTTTTCTCTTTTTCAATTTATTTTTCTTCTTCTGTTAAATTATTTTTAACTTTTACCATTTTCTTTTTTAACGTTTTTTAACTAGTTTATCTAATACACATATATATGTATTTTTTTCCTTTTTATATTTTTTCTTTATTGGTTTTCTTTTTTTAATTGTTTCTTTCTTTTTATTTTTTTCTCCTTTCTGAACCTCTTTTTATCCCCTTTCTCCCCCCTCATGATTTAGGATCTCTTCTAATTTGGCTAAAGCATATTTTCCTGGGGTTGTTGCCACCCTTTTAGTATTTTACTTGCTCCTTCATCTACTCTTATCTGGACAAAATGACAAGGCAGAAAAATTCACCACAAAGAAAAAGAACAAGAGGCAGTACCAAAGGCTAGGGACCTAATCAATACAGACATTGGTAATATGTCAGATCTAGAGTTCAGAATGATGATTCT
>NW_019160508.1:0-1057 GCF_002288905.1 Enhydra lutris kenyoni | reverse complement strand
GTCCTGGGCCTCTAGGCCCAAGGTGACAGCAGGTCCTTGGCCACCTGTCCCTGGGGCAGCCTTGGCGTGTGCACCGAGCGCCCGACACTGAACTCGCAGAAACAGCTCCCTGGAGGCACGGGCAATCGGCTACCGTCTTCCTCCAGGATGTGGCAGCGTTTGCGGTGGCAGGGGCGGCTGGGGAAGGAACGGGGACAGTCCCCCAAAGAGGGACTCCATGCCAGGGAGCAGGCGGTGTGCCGTGCTCCGGTCGCCTCTCCTCTGGTCTTGGGAAGGCTCAGGCCTGTTCCTGAGTCCGCTTGAGTGCGAGTGGAAATGGCCAGGCCTTGGCTAAGCCGGTAGCAACAAGTCTGTGCAGAGTGCCACCCTGGGAGACGCACGCTGCTGCAGGCCCAAGGCTCCGTCTCCAGACGTGGCTGAGGCAGGGTGAGCCCAGGGCGCGAACCTGGGCCCCGGGAATGCAAGGCCCAAGAGGCAACAACTCTCCCGCAACACTTCTTCCCTTCCACGAGAGAGCAAACGCCCAAAGCCTTGCTGGGAAGTAGCAGCGAAGTGCGTTTCGCGCCAAGCGGGAAAACCTCTGCGAAAGCTCATTGTGCGCTGGGAAGAAAGAGTCGGGTCTTTGGGCTGCTGCTGCTTGCCTAAGCCAAGTGCTGGGCAGTGCGGTGTGAGAAAACAGCCCAGAACGAAACCTTCTTTGCCCGGACCTCCTGTCTGCCCAAGAGAGAAGCGTGTTGGCGCCTGTGGTAGCAGCCTTAAGGAAAGGGATAAGCCTGTCACCACGGTCCCCGGAGCTTGTCTGGGGAGAGCCTGTCTCCCGCCCGGGAGTCCAGAGCAGCCCTTGGCATTGCAGTCAGGAAAGGGACGCGAAGCAGGAGAGCCAGCCCTCTGAGGAACAGCGTGCCTCTGGCAAGACAAGTGTCACCGACTCCCTGTGCGGAGAGACAGAAGCCTGGCTGCTCAGGAAACACGAGGGGACGACGAGTGCAGGGGAGCCGTCTACACTCTGAGAAAGGAGTCTGGGCAGAAGGCAGGCCTGTCCTGGGCCTCTAGGCCC
>NW_019160507.1:348-1057 GCF_002288905.1 Enhydra lutris kenyoni | reverse complement strand
TTCTTTGGCTGGTCTAATAATTAAATTGACTTAAAACAGATGAACTGGGGCACCTGGGTGGCTCAGTGGGTTAAAGCCTCTGCCTTCGGCTCAGATCATGATCCCAGGGTTCTGGGATCAAACCCCGAATCAGGCTTGCTCCTCAGCAGGGAGCTTGCTTCCCTTCCTCTCTCTGCCTGTCTCTCTGCCTGCTTGTGATCTCTGTCTGTCAAATAAATAAATAAAATCTTTTAAAAAATAAAAAAAAATAAATAAAACAGATGAACTGGAGTAAGACAAAAGTTTAATAATTATTGTATAACTCCAAGTTAGGGAGTAACCCCTTGACATGGCCAAAGCCATCACCCTAAATACCATCTGTAGCTCAAGACAGAGGAAAATTTTGGGGGGAAGGAGTCAGTTATAGAGGTGACTAGGAAAAGACCAGTAAACAAGGCTGAAGTTGTTATGCATATTGAGATTTCTGGACTGTTGAGTCCTTCCCCTTTTCCTGGCACAAGGCAGGAGACACTCTTACAAACAGAGGTTTCCCTTATGAATATAAATGTCTCTTATAAAAGGATACCTTCTACTCAATTTTCAGATCTTCTTTTGTGTCTGCATTTTCTTAAAAATATCCAGCTTAAAATAATTGCCAGGACAAAGAGGCATGTTTTGAGGTGGCAGATTGAAATGGATGAAGAAATCAAATCGTTATTAGAATTAGTTC
>NW_019160507.1:0-248 GCF_002288905.1 Enhydra lutris kenyoni | reverse complement strand
TTCTTTGGCTGGTCTAATAATTAAATTGACTTAAAACAGATGAACTGGGGCACCTGGGTGGCTCAGTGGGTTAAAGCCTCTGCCTTCGGCTCAGATCATGATCCCAGGGTTCTGGGATCAAACCCCGAATCAGGCTTGCTCCTCAGCAGGGAGCTTGCTTCCCTTCCTCTCTCTGCCTGTCTCTCTGCCTGCTTGTGATCTCTGTCTGTCAAATAAATAAATAAAATCTTTTAAAAAATAAAAAAAAA
>NW_019160506.1:0-1057 GCF_002288905.1 Enhydra lutris kenyoni | reverse complement strand
CCTCCAGTGGTCAATGAAAGTGCCTGTCTCACCGCACTCTATCTACTCGCAACTGACATTTTGGGGAAAAAATTTTATATATATATATATATAAATTTTTATATATATTATATATATTATATATATATTTTATATATATGGATTTTAAAAAAGAATCTTGGTTGGAAAAAACACAAAACTACACATGCAATAAACTCCCAAATTCAAGGTAAGGAGGTAAGGACGGGAGTGGGCCTAGGGAAGGACTCAGGCAGAGCTTCCACTATTTATAAGTATTTTTTTAAATGGGGGAAGGGCTACCAATTTCCTTCCTTCGTTCCTTTCTTTCTTCTCTTCCTTTCCTTCCTTCCTTCAGTCACTCACTCCCTCCTCTCCTTCCGCAACAATCAGTCAAAAACCAAGCTTCCAAACACTGTCTCTGTCCCCAGTGCCTCCCTAAGGCGTGCTGGCTCCGGAGGGGTCCTGCCGCTCTTGCTCAGCTACTGCGGAGGGCCCCTAGCGGGCAGGGCAGGCGGGACTGGCCCGGGTAAGCAGGAGCCGCGGAGCATCCCCCTCAGGGCAGGAGAGTGCGGGACCAGGTGGGGTCTCGGCTCCCCTCGGGCCTGCCTCTCGCCCATCAGGACGAACAGGATGCCCGCTCTGCTCCTTCTCCGAGGTGGCAGTTGCGGTGCCCAGCTGGACAGCTGATGTATGCGGACTGTGGGAGCTCTGCTGGCGGTGGACCGTGTGGCGTCCATGGTCGCCGGCGTCCTAGGGTTGCCGCTGTCCCCTATGCACCCAGGCCCGCTGCCGCCATGGGCTGCAAGGAGCTTGGCACCCAGGGGCCACCTCACCTACCGCCACACCAAGCAGGCACGGGGGCAACACTCCCAGGGCTTTTCCTATTAATCTCTATGCAGCCTTTGAAAGTCAGTGATGTTTCATATTTCAAAGATTTTTCAAAGCTCACTTTCAGTTGCACTCCCTAATTACTAGGTGAAATTGAACATTTTAATTATGTTCTCCTAAATTGTCCACACCCTTTGTAAGTCTTAGGGTCACCACCAACCGCCATGAC
>NW_019160505.1:0-1057 GCF_002288905.1 Enhydra lutris kenyoni | reverse complement strand
AAATGGAACTCCCTGTCCAAAAGGACCTGCCGGTCGCTGCGGAACATATCTCTGGGCATGCCGGCCAGACCCATCGGCAGGTTTCAGCCCTGGTGAGGACCAAGGGAGACTCAATAGCAAAGACCTCAGGAGCAAAAGCGCCCAGGAGGGCAAGGCGTGCTGGGTTCTCCTGCTGTCTGCATCTGTGGTGAACATCCTCAGAGGGAAGTCAAGATAATAAAGGCAGCCTGACTCCTCCCCGGGAAAATGTGAATCTCATGGTGACATCTATTTGCCTCCGCGCCTCTATCCTTAACCCTGCCCGCCTTATAGGCACTGAGACACTGAGACAAGGCACACTAAAAATCAAGGCAAGCAGTTCAAAGAGAACAAGCATCAGAAGCAGATTTCTATAGGACAAAGATTTTGGAATTCTGATTGGGAACTCAAACAATACGGTAAATCTGCTACAGGCTTTAGTGAATCCATCATGCAGAAGCTACGAGATGGGATCGACAATGTGGGGGGAAATGTGGAAACTCTACAGGGTGTCACAGGGAAATGCTGGAAAGAGAAACAGAGTCTCTGTGTGTGTGCTCAGGTTGGTGTTTGAGGTTAAGGTATGTGCCTGGTATCCTGCAGTTCAAAGACTTTTCCAGAGGGTTATTGTTAGGGTTAGGGATTAGGGGTTAAAGTATGTATTTGGTATCCTGCAAATCAATGAATATGATACATCGCATCAAATTAGAAAAGGCCCAAAAACCATATGATTGCTTCAATAGATGCAGAAAAAGCGTTTGACAAAGTATAACATGCATTCATGGTAAAAAAAAAAAAAATCCTCAGCAAAGTAGGTCTAGAGGGAATAAACCTCAAGATAATTTAGGCCGGGGCGCCTGGGTGGCTCAGTGGGTTAAAGCCTCTGCCTTTGGCTCAGGTCATGATCCCAGGGTCCTGGGATCGAGCCCCACATCGGGCTCTCTGCTCAGCGGGGAACCTGCTTCCTCCTCTCTCTCTCTCTGCCTGCCTCGCTGCCTACCTGTGATCTCTATCTGTCAAATAAATAAATAAAATCTTT
>NW_019160504.1:0-1058 GCF_002288905.1 Enhydra lutris kenyoni | reverse complement strand
CCCCCCCCGCACCCCGACCCCGACCCCGACCCCGGAACTTCGGTCCTTCCCTCCCAACTACAAGTCCCAGCAGCTGCGCGCGCGGGCGCCGAAGGGAGCACGGAGTATGGAGAGACTACAAGTACCGGCAGGCTCGGCGACCGCGCAGGGACTACGATTCCCAGAAAGCCCCGCTCGCAGCTCGCGCAGGGCCCTCCGGGATATGTAGTCGTCGCGGGGGGCCGGGGGCGGGGAAGCCCGAGGAGCAGGACCGCGTGTCCCGCCCGCACGAGGCGGCCGGCAGGTGTCCGCGAGACGGGCCGAGGCAGCTCGGGGACACAGCGGCCCGAACCAGAAAACCAGACGGCGGGGCGGGCGGCGCGGGGCCGGGACGCGGGAGCAGGGCCTCCGGGGACCGCGCGCCGCTGTGAGCGCCGTCGGACAGCCACCGCGACCGCAGGGAACGGCCGGGCACACACGCCTAAGCGCGGCAGCGCCGGGCCATGCGGACGGACGCCGGAGACCCCGCGCGCCAGCCATGCCCCACCCCCCCCGCACCCCGACCCCGACCCCGACCCCGGAACTTCGGTCCTTCCCTCCCAACTACAAGTCCCAGCAGCTGCGCGCGCGGGCGCCGAAGGGAGCACGGAGTATGGAGAGACTACAAGTACCGGCAGGCTCGGCGACCGCGCAGGGACTACGATTCCCAGAAAGCCCCGCTCGCAGCTCGCGCAGGGCCCTCCGGGATATGTAGTCGTCGCGGGGGGCCGGGGGCGGGGAAGCCCGAGGAGCAGGACCGCGTGTCCCGCCCGCACGAGGCGGCCGGCAGGTGTCCGCGAGACGGGCCGAGGCAGCTCGGGGACACAGCGGCCCGAACCAGAAAACCAGACGGCGGGGCGGGCGGCGCGGGGCCGGGACGCGGGAGCAGGGCCTCCGGGGACCGCGCGCCGCTGTGAGCGCCGTCGGACAGCCACCGCGACCGCAGGGAACGGCCGGGCACACACGCCTAAGCGCGGCAGCGCCGGGCCATGCGGACGGACGCCGGAGACCCCGCGCGCCAGCCATGCCCCACCCCCCCC
>NW_019160503.1:0-1058 GCF_002288905.1 Enhydra lutris kenyoni | reverse complement strand
TCCTATCTGGGGTTTTTCCCCGGCTCCCAAGAGTTTGCTGTCTTTCTTGGGGAAGGGAAGAGTGCTCTTTTCCACGTCAGGGGTCCCGCCCAACAAGGATTCCAGAGTGGGGTTGTGGGTTTCGTGGCCTGGACAACCCCAACAACGGTTCGGATTTGGGCCAAGAGGCACGAGAGGCCTGCTCTCTGGCTTCCTGGACCAAACCCCCAACAGGGTGTGCTTTAAAGGGGTCTCAGGCTGAGGGCCACAATGCCTGCTTGTGCCCAGCTGCCCCTCCTGAGAGGGCGTGGTCTCATGGGCCATGTAGCTTGCTCCCACTCTAGAGTAGTACAACCATCTCCACATCCACATTCCTGCCATGAGGAAGGAGGAGTACTCTGCTGTCATTCAGGTTCCCCCATAGGCAGGGATTTGTGCTACCTTCTGGGGTCAGATACCTGCATACCCAGGTTCGCAGGAGATGACGGGCTCTGACCAAGACAGAGCCCACCTGCAGGATATGTGTCGCGCTATGTGGCTGGTTGACAGGAGGCCGGGGATCGGGCTGTGTCAGACAGAGATTCAGTTCACAGGGCGGCCTATGATATCAGGGTGCCCTTTAGGGCCATGCTGCTGGACCCTCATCTGGGGATTCTGGGCAGACCCATAGGGCAATTCTTCCTTCCAGTGGGCAGGCAGAAGGCAGCTTTGTTTTTCCAGAATTCCCAATATGGATGGCCTGCTGGCAAGTGTGTGAGGATGGACGTCTGAAAACAAAGCCATGGTTATGTTCAGTGCCGAGGCCATAACAGTTCCAATGTGCAGCGTCTGTTTCGAGATCTCAAGCACCTGAAGACGTTCGAGTGTGAGATGTCTGCTCACGCTGGAATTTGTATCCATGATGGCCAACGAATGCTCGTGTGGCCTCAAGAAGCCTTGGCGGCTATCCCAAGCTGTAGCTTGTGAGCTGCTCCAAACAGCAAGGTGTCCTTCAGCGGGACAGGGAAAATCCAGTTAGAGGGCTCCAGGGTCCCCAAATGGAAAGATTCGATAGCAGAGCTCTCCGAATGGATGCCTGG
>NW_019160502.1:0-1058 GCF_002288905.1 Enhydra lutris kenyoni | reverse complement strand
GTACTGTTGAATCCTATTGGCTAGTATTTTGGTGAGAATTTTCGCATCTGTGTTCATCAAAGATATTGGTCTGTAGTTCTCTTTTTTGATGGGATCCGTGTCTGGTTTTGGGATCAAGGTGATGCTGGCCTCATAAAATGAGTTTGGAAGTTTTCCTTCCATTTCTATTTTTGGGAACAGTATCAGGAGAATAGGAATTAGTTCTTCTTTAAATGTTTGGTAGAATTCGCCCAGGGAGCCATCTGGCCCTGGGCTTTTGTTTGTTTGGAGATTTTTGATGTCTGTTTCAATATCCTTACTGGTTATGGGTATTTTCAGGTTTTCTATTTCTTCCTGGTTCAGTTGTGATAGTTTATATGTCTCTAGGAATGCATCCATTTCTTCCAGATTGTCAAATTTGTTGGCATAGAGTTGTTCATAGTATGTTCTTATAATTGTCTGCATTTTTTTGGTGTTAGTTGTGATCTCTCCTCTTTCATTCATGATATTATTTATTTGGGTCCTTTCTCTTTTCTTTTTGATAAGTCTGGCCAGGGGTTTATAAATCTTATTAATTCTTTCAAAGAACCAGCTCCTAGTTTCATTGATTTTTTCTATTTTATTGTTGTTGTTGTTTCTATTTCATTGATTTCTGCTCTGATCTTTATGATTTCTCTTCTCCTTCTGGGCTTTCATGTTCTTTCTCCAGCTCCTTTAGGTGTAGGGTTAGGTTGTGTACCTGAGACCTTTCTTGTTTCTGGAGAAAGGCTTGTGACTCAGGACTCTCAGGACTGCCTTTGTTGTGTTCCTCAGATTTTGAACGTTGTGTTTTCATTATCATTTGTTTCCATGAATTTTTTCAATTCTTCTTTAATTTCCTGGCTGACCCATTCATTCTTTAGAAGGATGCTGTTTAGTCTCCATGTATTTGGGTTCTTTCCAAATTTCCTCTTGTGATTGAGTTCTAGCTTCAGAGCATTGTGGTCTGAAAATATGCAGGAGATGATCCCAATCTTTTGATACTGGTTGAGACCTGATTTAGGACCAAGGATGTGATCTATTCTGGAGAATGTTCCATG
>NW_019160501.1:0-1058 GCF_002288905.1 Enhydra lutris kenyoni | reverse complement strand
CCGCTACCTGAAGTAGTCTCAGCCTGCTACTTCTCCGCCATCTTGACTCCTCCCCCCTAAAAAATACTTTTTGAATCCCATGTGGTAGCTGCCATAGGTACTGTACAAGCAAATAGACACTCATTAGGTAGTTGTTTTTGGATGATTATGTAACACACTGAAATTAATTATACCATATACTCTGGAACTTTTCTTCTGATGGCGATTCTAAAACCTGGGATTCAGAGATAGCTTTTAGGTGTTCTGTGGACCCCAATGTATGAAAAATTAGTTGGGTGGTCCATTTATCTGAGGTGGTCCAAAGCTTTCTTTAGATTCTCAAACAGATCTATGATTCAGAAACATAACCATCATTTATAATATTGCTCTAATGGGAAAGCATGATCAGAGATCCAAACAATGTACTTATAAACAACACCAAGGTATTAACAAATAAAAAAGAAGAGTATCTATCAATAGTATATTATTGATATATCTATCAATAGTATATTATTGATATATCTATCAATAGTTATAGATATCTATCAATAGTATCAAGAGTATCTATCAATAGCTGCCAGAGTCGTACTTCCAATAATATCAGTTTTAGGATTCACCTTCACATACTAAATAGAGTATTCCAGGTAATTTCACAATGCGTTACTTTTTAAACTATTGATATATTGGTCTTAAGGTTTTAGTTTTTCTATTTAAAAAAATAACTTCCAAACATTAAGATATTTTAGAAGATTTATATGAAATATTGTTATAATCCATAATCGTATATGCAAGACTATTTTATCTACAGTGACTAAAGTAGTTTTCTATTCATTTACTTTGTGCAACACCTGTAATCAAAAATTCTTTGTTCCTTATAACCTAAAAAATTAAATCCAAAATCTAATTTGGTATTCAAAAGGTTTACAGAATACATTTCTACCTCAGTATCACTTTCTTCACCAAAAGTACCTTCCACCATATTCTTTTTTCTTACACTTTCATTTTGAGGTAACTTTAAATTTACATGAAAGTTGTAAGAAATAATATAGAGACATCCCTGTACCTGTTACCTAATTTCT
>NW_019160500.1:0-1058 GCF_002288905.1 Enhydra lutris kenyoni | reverse complement strand
TGGGAGATTTGCTGAGCCCAAGAATTCTTCAAAGCTCTGCCAATATCTCACTTAAGTTCTCTGTCTACAGTCATTTCCACCCTCTGGCTTCAGGTGATGAGAATCTTTTCAAAAGCTACCAAGGAGGCCTCTGACACTCACACTTTACTTTGAATTATTAAGAGGTCTGAACCTGTCATTTTCTTGCTTCACTAAGTCAATGGTACTTAGCAACAGCCACTCAATTTCACAGTCTTTAGAGTTGCTACTTCCCCATATCTCTCCAGTGCCTAAGAAATTGTACCAGTTAGTGCATCCCCTCCACCTGCATCTCATCCCTTTCTCCTCAAGTGAAAGTCTTAGTAGTTGCCTGTTACAGCGTCCCAAAGACTATCAGTACATCACCTACCACTCGTGATCCAGCTGGCAAGTTAGATTTAACTACAAAATTCTATCCTTAGCATCTGCTTCTCAGATCTATTTCTAGGACAAACCAACTTAGGTTGGGTTTCTTAAAAGTGGAGCGTGAGATGGGGATTCTTATTCAAGTCACTAGAGGAGTATTCTCAGGAAAAAAGGAGTGAACAGTGCCTGACAAGCAGGCCATGAAAGCTAATCATGAATATGGTCTCAATCAAAGATGAGATTTAGTCTGAACCTAGGAGGAAGTTTTGGAACACATCCTGCACTAAGTAATCTCATCCTAAGATAAGGAACCAGGCTTTCATCCCTTGGTACCAGCCAATTGTTAACTGAAGTTTGTTGGGTGGGTACTGTGTAGGGGGTAACTCTCTAGATAAAGCGCCAGCTGTGAGTTGTTAGCAGCAAGCACTTGTGGCAGCTAAAGGATGGGCACATTGGCAGATTAAAAAGGATTCATGCACCAATACCATCCCTACAACAGATCAGTGGGATGTTTGAGATTCCGTATTCTAGAACAGTTCTTGGGTGATGCCAATGTGACTAGGCCAAGGACCACACTTCGAGTGGTATGAAATAGATTGTTTTGTTTTCAGGTTTTTCTACCTTTTTTCCCTACATCCCTTTTACTTTTCTTTCCTTCATTTTTCTTCTTTCTA
>NW_019160499.1:190-1059 GCF_002288905.1 Enhydra lutris kenyoni | reverse complement strand
TTTGATCGGTATTACTCTGATGAAGAGTGATGTTGAGGATTTTTTTTTCATGTGTCTGTAAGCCATTTATGTGTTCTTTTCAGATTTGTCTGTTCATTTCTTCTGGCAATTTCTTGATTGGTCTTTTTGAGGGGTTGGGTATTGAGTTCGATGAGTTCTTCTTAGATTTTGGAGACTAGACCTTTATTTAGGTCACTTGCAAATGTCTTCTTCCATTCTGTATTCTGCCTTTCAGTTTTGTTGATTGTTTCTTTTGGTGTTCAAAAGCTTTTTTTTTTCCTGAAGTCCCAGTGGTTCATGTTGGGTTTTGTTTCCATTGCCTCTGGCAAGAAGTTGTATTAGCCAAGGTCAAAGACGTTGTTGCTTGTGTTTTTTTCTAGGATTTTGATGGATTCCTTCTTCACAGTTAAGTCTTTCATCCATTTTGAGTTTGTTTACATGTATGGTGTAAGAAAGTGGTCCAGGTTCATGCTTCTGCCTGTGGCTGTCCAATTTTCACAACACCATTTGTTGAAGTGACTATCTTTTTTTTTTTCCCCCATTGGATATTCATTCCCCTTTGTCAACGACTGGGATACCAGAGAGTTAAGGTTCCTTTCCTGGGTCTTCCAATATGCTCCATGGATATAGGTGTCTGGTTTTGTGTGAGTACCATACTGTCCTGGTAATTACAGCTTTGAAATACAGCTTGACGTCTGGAATTGTTATGCCTCCCATTTTCATTCTCCTTGTCAACATTCCGTTGGCCTCTTGGATTGTTTTTTGGTTTTACACAAATTTTAGGGTTGTTTGTTCCAGCTCTCTGAAAGATGTTGAGGGTATTTTGATAGAGATTGCATTGAATGTGTACATTTCTTTGCGTAACATAG
>NW_019160499.1:0-90 GCF_002288905.1 Enhydra lutris kenyoni | reverse complement strand
TGTACATTTCTTTGCGTAACATAGCTATTTTAATTAACATTTGTTCTAATCCATGAGCATGGAATATTTTTCCATTCTTTGGTGTCTCCC
>NW_019160498.1:0-1060 GCF_002288905.1 Enhydra lutris kenyoni | reverse complement strand
CCCTGTGTCTTTTGATTGGGGCATTTAGCCCATTAACATTCAGGGTAACTATTGAGAGATATGAATGTAGTGCCATTGTATTGCCTGCAAGGTGACTGTTACTGTATATTGTCTCTGTTCCTTTCTGATCTACTTCTTTTAGGCTCTCTCTTTGCTTAGAGGACACTTTCAATATTTCCTGTAGAGCTGGTTTGGTGTTTGCAAATTCTTTCAGTTTTTGTTTTTCCTGGAAGCTTTTTATCTCTCCTTCTATTTTCAATGATAGCCTAGCTGGATATAGTAATCTTGGCTGCATTTTTTTCTCATTCAGTGCTCTGAATATATCATGCCAGTTCTTTCTGGCCTGCCATGTCTCTGTGGATAAGTCTGCTGCCATTCTAATATTTTTACCATTGTATGTTACAGACTTCTTTTCTCAGGCTGCTTTCAGAATTTTCTCTCTGTCACTAAGACTTGTAAATTTTACTATTAGGTGACGGGGTGTGGACCTATCCTTGTTGATTTTGAGGGGGGTTCTCTGCACCTCCTGGATTTTGATGTTTGTTCCCTTTGCCATATTAGGGAAATTCTCTACAATAATTCTCTCCAAAATACCTTCTGCTCCCCTCTCTCTCTTCTTCTTCTTCTGGAATCCCAATTATTCTAATGTTGTTTCGTCTTATGGTGTCACTTATCTCTCGAATTCTTCTCTCGTGGTCCAGTAGCTGTTTGTCCCTCTTTTGCTCAGCTTCTTTATTCTCTGTCATTTGGTCTTCTATATCACTAATTCTTTCTTCTACCTCATTTATCCTAGCAGTGAGAGCCTCCATTTTTTATTGCTCCTCATTGATAGCTTTTTTGATTTCAACTTGGTTAGATTTTAGTTCTTTTATTTCTCCAGAAAGGGCTTTTGTATCTCCCGAGAGGGTTTTTCTAATATCTTCCATGCCTTTTTCGAGCCCGGCTAGAACCTTGAGAATCATCATTCTGAGCTCTAGATCTGACATATTACCAATGTCTGTATTGATTAGGTCCCTAGCCTTCGGTACTGCCTCTTGTTCTTTTTTTTTTTTTGTGGTGA
>NW_019160497.1:0-1060 GCF_002288905.1 Enhydra lutris kenyoni | reverse complement strand
CAGATTGTCAAATTTGTTGGAGTAGTGTTGCTCATAGTATGTTCTTATAATTGTCTGTATTTCTTTGGTGTTAGTTGTGATCTCTCCTCTTTAATTCATGATTTTATTTATTTGGGTCCTTTCTCTTTTATTTTTAATAAGTCTGGCCAAGGGTTTATCAATCTTATTAATTCTTTCAAAGAACAAGCTCCTGGTTTCGTTGATTTGTTCTATTGTTTTTTTTTTGGTTTCTATTTCATCGATTTCTTCTCTGATCTTTATGATTTCTCTTCTCCTGCTGGGTTTACGGTCTCTTTCTTGTTCTTTCTCCAGCTCCTTTAGGTATAGGGTTAGGTTGTGTACCTGAGACCTTTCTTGTTTCTTGAGAAAGGCTTGTACCGCTATATATTTTCCTCTCAGGACTGCCTTCATTGTGTCCCACAGATTTTGAACCGTTGTGTTTTCATTATCATTTGTTTCCATGAATTTTTTCAATTCTTCTTTAATTTCCTGGTTGACCCATTCATTCTTTAGAAGGATGCTGTTTAGTCTCCATGTTTTGGGTTCTTTCCAAATTTCCTCTTGTGATTGAGTTCTAGCTTCAGAGCATTGTGGTCTGAAAATATACAGGGAATGATCCCAATCTTTTGATACCGGTTGAGACCTGATTTAGGACCGAGGATGTGATCTATTCTGGAGACTGTTCCATGTGCACTAGAGAAGAATGTGTATTCTGTTGCTTTGGGATGAACTGTTCTGAATATATCTGTGATGTCCATCAGGTCCAGTGTGTCATTTAAGGCCTTTATTTCCTTGTTGATCTTTTGCTTGTATGATCTATCCATTTCAGTGAGGGGAGTGTTAAAGTCCCCTATTATTATTGTATTCTTGTTGATGTTTTTCTTTGATTTTGTTATTAATTGGTTTATATAGTTGGCTGCTCCCACGTTAGGGGCATAGATATTTAAAATTGTTAGATTTTCTAGTTGGACAGATCCTTTGAGTATGATATAGTGTCCTTCCTCATCTCTTATTATAGTCTTTGGCTTAAAATCTAATTGATCTGATATAAGGATTGCCA
>NW_019160496.1:0-1060 GCF_002288905.1 Enhydra lutris kenyoni | reverse complement strand
CTAAAGAATGAATGGGTAAACTAGGAAATTAAAGAAGAATTGAAAAAATTCATGGAAACAAATGATAATGAAAACACAACGGTTCAAAATCTGTGGGACACAACAAAGGCAGTCCTGAGAGGAAAATATATAGCAGTACAAGCCTTTCTCAAGAAACAAGAAGGGACTCAAGTACACAACCTAACTCTACACCTAAAGGAGCTGGAGAAAGAACAATAAAGAAACCCTAAACCCAGCAGGAGAAGAGAAATCATAAAGATCAGAGCAGAAATCAATGAAATAGAAACAAACAAACAAAAAATAATAGAACAAACCTACGAAACTAGGAGCTGGTTCTTTGAAAGAATTAATAAGATTGATAAACCCCTGGCCAGACTTATCAAAAAGAAAAGAGAAAGGACCCAAATAAATAAAATTATGAATGAAAAGGGAGAGATCACAACTAACACCAAAGAAATACAGACAATTATAAGAACATACTATGAGCAACTCTACGCCAACAAATTTGACAATCTGGAAAAAATGGATGCATTCCTAGAGACATATAAACTACCACAACTGAACCAAGAAGAAATAGAAAGCCTGAACAGACCCATAACCAGTAAGGAGATTGAAACAGTCATCAAAAATCTCCAAACAAACAAAAGCCCCAGGCCAGATGGCTTCCTAGGGGAATTCTACCAAACATTTAAAGAAGAACTAATTCCTGTTCTCCTGAAACTGTTCCAAAAAATAGAAATGGAAGGAAAATTTCCAAACTCATTTTATGAGGCCAGCATCCACTTGATCCCAAAACCAGACAAGGATCCCACCAAAAAAGAGAACTACAGACCAATATCCTTGAAGAACAATATCTTCAATATCCTTGAAGAACACAGATGCGAAAATTCTCCCGAAAATACTAGCCAATAGGATTCAACAGTACATTAAAAAGATTATTCACCACGACCAAGTGGGATTTATTCCAGGGCTGCAAGGTTGGTTCAACATCCCCAAATCAATCAATGTGATACAACACATTAATAAAAGAAAGAACAAGAACCATATGATACTCCCAATA
>NW_019160495.1:0-1060 GCF_002288905.1 Enhydra lutris kenyoni | reverse complement strand
ATCTGTTTTGTGTGTGTTGAGTTTGAGGAGTTCTTTATAGATCCTGGATATCAATCTTTTGTCTGTACTGTCATTTGCAAATATCTTCTCCCATTCCGTGGGTTGCCTCTTTGTTTTGTTGACTGTTTCCTTTGCTGTGCAGAAGCTTTTGATTTTGATGAAGTCCCAAAAGTTTATTTTGGCTTTTGTTTCCTTTGCCTTTGGAGACATATTTTGAAAGAAGTTGCTGCGGCTGATATTGAAGAGATTACTGCCTATGTTCTCCTCTAGGATTCTGATGGATTCCTGTCTCACGTTGAGGTCTTTTATCCATTTCGAGTTAATCTTTGTGTACGGTGTAAGAGAATGTTCAAGTTTCATTCTTCTACATATAGCTGCCCAGTTTTCGCAGCATCATTTATTGAAGAGACTGTCTTTTTTCCACTGTATATTTTTTCCTGTTTTGTCAAAGATTAACTGACCATAGAGTTGAGGGTCCATATCTGGGCATCTGTTCAGTCATCTCTCACCAAAATGACTAGGAGGAAGAATGCCCAACAGAAGAAAAATACAGAGGATGGACCTTCTACAACAGAGCTAATGGCTGTCAACATAGACAATATGTTGGAAAGAGAATTCAGGCTAACAACTATCCAGGCAATAGCTAGGTTGGAGAAAGCCATGGATGACCAAACAAAATTGATTAGGGCCGAGCTGAAAGCGACCAGAGCTGAGGTTCACAATGCTCTCAATGAGTTCCAATCTAATCTAAATTCTCTCAAAGCTAGGGTAACTGAGACAGAAGATAGAATTAGTGATCTGGAGGACAAACATATAGAGAGAAAGGATCAAGAGGAAGCCTGGAACAAATAGCTTAGAAACCATGAAAACAGAATCAGGGAAATAAATGATGCCATGAAACGTTCCAACATCAGAATTATTGGAATCCCTGAAGGGGAGGAGAAAGAAAGAAGTCTAGAAGATATAGTGGAACAAGTTCTTCATGAAAATTTTCCCAATCTCGTGAATGGAACCAGCGTTCATGTACTAGAGGCCGAACGGTCTCCACCCAAGATTATAG
>NW_019160494.1:0-1060 GCF_002288905.1 Enhydra lutris kenyoni | reverse complement strand
CCTGCCTCTCTGCCTACTTGTGATCTCTCTCTGTCAAATAAATAAATAAATAAATAAATAAATAAATAAATAAAAGACTATAATAAGAAATGCAGAAGGACACTATATCATACTCAAAGGGTCTGTCCAACAAGAAGATCTAACAATTTTAAATATCTATGCCCCTAACATGGGAGCAGCCAACTATATAAACTAATTAATAACAAAATCAAAGAAACACATCGCAATAACACAATAATAGTAGGGAACATTACATTCCCCTCACTGAAATGGACAGATCATCCAAGCAAAAGATCAACAAGGAAATAAAGGCCTTAAATGACACAACGGACCAGATGGACATCACAGATATATTCAGAACATTCCATCCCAAAGCCATCCATCCCATCCACCACAGAATACACATTCTACTCTAGTGCACATGGAACATTCTCCAGAATAGATCACATCCTGGGTCATAAATCAGGTCTCAACAGGTATCAAAAGATTGGGATCCTTTCCTGCATATTTTCAGATCACAATGGTCTAAAGCTAGAACTCAATCACAAGAGGAAATTTGGAAAGAACCCAAATACATGGAGACTAAAGACCATCCTTCTAAAGAATGAATGGAAATTAAAGGAAGGATTAAAGGAAATTAAAGAAGAATTGAAAAAATTCATGGAAACAAATGATAATGAAAACACAAGAGTTCAAAATCTGTGGGACACAGCAAAGGCAGTCCTGAGAGGAAAATATATAGCGATACAAGCCTTTCTCAAGAAACAAGAAAGGTCTCAAATACACAAACTAACCCTACACCTAAAGGAGCTGGAGAAAGACCAACAAAGAAAGCCTAAACCCAGCAGGAGAAGAGAAATAATAAAGATCAGAGCAGAAGGACGCCTGGGTGGCTCAGTTGGTTAAGCAGCTGCCTTCGGCTCAGGTCATGATCCCAGCATCCTGGGATCAAGTCCCACATTGGGCTCCTTGTTCTGTGGGGAGCCTGCTTCTCCCTCTGCTTCTGCCTGACACTCTGTCTGCCTGTGCTCGCTCTCTCTCTTTCTGACAAATAAATAAA
>NW_019160493.1:0-1060 GCF_002288905.1 Enhydra lutris kenyoni | reverse complement strand
TACCTGTTGATGATAATTTCTGAGAATTGTTTCTATTTCCTTGGTGTTAGTCGTGATCTCTGCCCTTTCATTTATACTTTTAATATTTTGGATCCTTTCTCTTTTCTATTGTATAAATCTCTGGCCTGTGGTTTATCGATATCATTAAATCTTTCTGAGAACCTGCTTCTAGTTTTATTGGTTTGTTCTACTGTATTTCTGGTTTCTAATCCATCCACCTCTTCTCTTGCATGACTTAGTCTCAGTTTGTTGTTGATTCTCCAGTTCTTTAAATTATCGAGATAGTTTGGGTATCCAGGATTTTTTTTTTTTCTTTTGAGTGACACTTAGATCGCTGTGTGTTTCCCCCTTATGTCCTATTTTGCCATATACCACAGGTTTTGGAATGATGCGTTTTCATTCTCATTGGTTTCCATAAGTTGTGTAAGTTTTTTTGGTTTCCGGGTTGACACAAACATTCTTAAGCCGGATGGTCTTTAGCTTCCAAGTGTTTGAATTTCTTCCAAACCTTTTCTTATGATTGAGTTCCAGTTTCAAAGTACTGTGGTAGAAATTAGGCAGGGCATAATCTCAGTCTTTTGGTATTGTTGGAGACCTGATTTCTGACCTAATATGTGGTCTACTCTGTAGAAAGTTCCAAGTGCACTCAAGAAGAATGAGTATCCTGTTGTCTTTAGGGTGGAATATTATGTGTATATCTATGAGGTCTATCTGGTCCAAGGTGTCATTCAAAGCTTTTGTTTCTTTGTTGAATTTCTGCTCATATGATCTGTGTTTGCTGAGAATGGAGTGATGAAGCATCTCACCATTACCGTGTTATTATGAACATGTCTCCTTAGTTTGGATTCGGCAGTTGGCTGCTCCCATGTTAAGGGCAAAGATATTTACAATGGTTAGATCTTCCTGTGGGATACCCCCTTTGGGGATGATATAGCGCCCTTCTGCATCTCTAACTAAAGATTTTAGCTTAAAATCCAATTTTTCTGACATGAGAATTGCTACCCAAGCTTTACTTGAGGTCCGTTGACATGAAAGATGGTACTCCATCCCTTTGCTTTTA
>NW_019160492.1:0-1060 GCF_002288905.1 Enhydra lutris kenyoni | reverse complement strand
GTGGTGTAAGGAAATGGTCCAGTTTCATTCTTCTGCATGTGGCTGTCCAATTTTCCCAACACCATGTGTTGAAGAGGCTGTCTTTTTTCCATTGGACATTCTTTCCTGCTTTGTCAAAGATTAGTTGACCACAGAGTTAAGGGTCTATTTCTGGGCTCGCTATTCTGTTCAATTGATTTATGCATCTGTTTTTGTGCCAGTACCATACTGTCTTAATGATGACAGCTTTGTAATAGAGCTTGAAGTCTGCATTTGTGATGCTACCACTTGGCTTTGGCTTTCTTTTCCTTTTTCTTTTTTTTTTTTTAAGGATTTTTAAAAAGATTTTATTTTATTTATTTGACAGAGATCACAAGCAGGCAGAGATGCAGGCAGAGAGAGAGAGGAGGAAGCAGGCTCCCTGCTGAGCAGAGAGCCCAATGCGGGGCTCGATCCCAGGACCCTGAGATCATGACCTGAGCTGAAGGCAGAGGCTTAACCCACTGAGCCACCCAGGCACCCCTGGCTTTCTTTTTTAATATTCCTCTGGCTATTCGAGGTCTTTTCTGGTTCCATATAAATTTTAGGATTATTTGTTCCATTTCTTTGAAAAAAAAAAAAAAGAATGGTATTTTGATAGGGATTGCATTAAATGTGTAGATAGCTTTAGGCAGCATAGATATTTTCACAATATTTGTTCTTCCAATCCAGGAGCATGGAACATTTTTCCATTTCTTTGTGTCTCCCTCAATTTCTTTCATGAGTACTTTGTAGTTTTCTGAACACAGATTCTTTGCCTCTTTGGTTAGGTTATTCCTAGTTATCTTATGGTTTGGGGTGCAATTGTAAATGGGATTGACTCCTTAATTTCTCTTTCTTCTGGCTTGCTGTTGGTGTAAAGAAATGCAACTGATTTCTGTGCATTGATTTTATATCCTGACACTTTACTGAATTCCTGTACAAGTTCTAGCAGTTTTGGAGGGGAGCCTTTTGGGTTTTCCACATATAGTATCATATCATCTGCAAAGAGTGAGAGTTTGACTTCTTCTTTGCCGATTTGGATGCCTTTAATTTCCTTTTG
>NW_019160491.1:0-1061 GCF_002288905.1 Enhydra lutris kenyoni | reverse complement strand
GAAGGTTGAGCCCAAATGGGCCCCAAGGTAAGACTGATGAAGTATACGAACAAAAACAGACAAACAAAAAGACTGATAAAAGTATATGACAAGAGAAAAAAAAAATATATATGCAAATAAAGGAAGAACCTCGTCAATAAACACCCCAAGTATAAGATTTATATACTATCAGGACAAACACAAAAACACAGAAACACTGGCAGAAGAAAAAGATGGGAGAGTGGTTATAAATTCTTAGTGTGGGCGAGGAAGGTTGTTTTGATTCTTCCTGGATGTACCTTGATATCTTTGTTAAAGGACTCAACTTTCCTAAGATAAAGGGGGATTAATAATTGGTTTACCTATAGGGGTAGCACTGATTGGGGAAAGGGGATTACCTTGAAGTTTAACTCTATATGAATATTAGAAAATAAAAATAAAAAAGGAATAAACTAGATTAAACTAAACTAAAATTTAAAAAAAAATTTTCTAATAGAAATGCAAAAGAAAAACACTGGTGTATGTATCAAAAAGTTCAGATTAGAAGGTTATTATCGAATTTGATGTACTGGACATCTTACTGTGATGGTAAATAGGTTAAAAAATTATCCATATTAAAAAAAAAATGAACCAGAATAGGGGGAATGAGTTAAAAATAAAAGTTGTATCTATGAAGTAGTGGTGGTTGTTCTATTGTAGTCTTTTTTTTTTTTTCCTTTCCTAGTTGGTTTTCTGGGGGAAGGGCCTGCCACGTGGGTTTTCAGTCAATGATGTTCCCTGAGTTAAGCCTCCTGCCCCCCTCAAGGGGGTGGGCTCTGAGGAAACTGGTTTTTTCAGGCTTTTATTCTCTGTGAGGTTTTTATGTTTGTTCACTTTTTTTTTCTCTCGCCTTGACTGCTTTTGATGGTTTTTGTAGGTTTAGAGGAAAGCAAACTGCACCCTGACCTCCCTCTCAGAGAGAAGCCTCAGTCTGGTCCCCTGTGGGTGCTGCAGAGCCCATATAAATTCCCCCTTGGCCGCTGGCAGAGCAGGTTCTGAGTTGCGGTCCCGGGGGACGCAGGATCTTCTGCTTGTACCCAAAA
>NW_019160490.1:0-1061 GCF_002288905.1 Enhydra lutris kenyoni | reverse complement strand
TTGCCTATAGGTGCTACATTGAAAAGATTCAGAAAGAGTCAAAGACATTGTATTGTGATGGGTGTTCCTAGGAATGCATTGGCAACTTCATCCCTTTCTGTCATTGTATTTATGTTTGTCTGTGGCTTTGTGCGTCTGTTTTTATATATAAGTATTTTCATTTATATCCACATAGTTATATATTTGTCTTTATACACTTATAGCTCATGTTTTACTGGTGACTTCATAGCCATCTGATTTCAATTCAGTCAGGCAGTTCTAAAGCATAAAGAGGAACATAGTCAGACACCACATGTAATTCTAGACTAACTTTTTTACTATTTAAATAGCTACAGCTGCTGTAAACATATGATCTGGTCAACCTTTAAAAATTCATGTATATACCACCTAAATGAACCTAGTAGGTCATTTTTTATTAGAAATGGGCTTTATATAAGATGGTAATGATAGAACTACGCTATCACCCTGCAATTGCACTACTTTGTATCTACCCCAAAGATACAGATATAGTGAAAAGAAAAGCCATATGTACCCCAATGTTCATAGCAACCATAGGCACAATTTCCAAACTGTGGAAAAAGCCAAGATGTCCTTCAACAGAAGAATCGATAAAGAAGATATGATCCATATCTACAATGTAGTATTATGCCTCCATCAGATAGGATCGATAAAGAAGATATGATCCATATCTACAATGTAGTATTATGCCTCCATCAGATAGGATGAATATCCAACCTTTGTATCAACATGGATGGGACTGGAGAAGAATATATTTAGTGAAGTACGTCAAGCAGAGAGAGTCAATTATCATATGTTTTCACTTAGTTGTAGAACATAAGGAATAACATGGAGGACATTAGGAGAAGGAAAGGAAAAGTGAATTTGGGGGAAATAGGAGGGGGAGACAAAGCATGAGACACTGTGGACTCTGAGAAACAGAGGGTTTTGGAGGGGAGGGGAATGGAGGGTTAGGTGAGCCTAGTGGTGGACATTAAGGAGATCATGTATTGCACAGAGCACTGGGTGTGGTGTATAAACAATGAATCTTGGAACACTGAAAA
>NW_019160489.1:0-1061 GCF_002288905.1 Enhydra lutris kenyoni | reverse complement strand
ATCCACATTACTGCCATGAGGAAGGAGGAGTACTCTGCTGCGATTCAGGTTCCCCCATAGGCAGGGATTTGCGCTACCTTCTGGGGTCAGATACCTGCATACCCAGGATCGCAGGAGATGACGGGCTCTGACCAAGACAGAGCCCACCTGCAGGATATGGGTCGCGCTATAGGCTGGCTGAGAGGAGGCCTGGCTTCGGCTGTGTCAGACAGAGCATCAGTTCACAGGGCGGCCTATGATATCAGGGTGCCCTTGAGGGCCATGCTTCTGGACCGTCATCTGGGGATTCTGGGACACCCGTAGGGCATTTCTTCCTTCCGGTGGGCAGGCAGAAGGCAGCTTTGTTTTTCCAGAATTCCCAATATGGATGGCCTGCTGGCAAGGTGTGTGAGGATGGATGTCTGAAAACAAAGCTATGCTTATGTTTAGTGCCGAGGCCATAACAGTTCCAATGTGCAGCGTCTGTTTCGAGATCTCAAGCACCTGAGGACGATCGAGTGTGAGAAGTCTGCTCACGCTGGAATTTGTATCCATGATGGCCCACGAATGCTCGGGCGGCCTCAAGAAGCCTTGGCGGTTTTCCGAAGCTGGATCTTGTGAGCTTCTCTAAACATCAAGGTGTCCTTCAGCGGGATAGGGGAAATCCAGTTAGAGGGCTCCAGGGTCCCCATATGGAAAGATTCGATAACAGAGCTCTCCGAATGGATGCCTGGAAACTCCACCTCCGTTACCACTGAAGCCTAGGAACAAGGCAGCTTTGATCCAGTGGCTCTGCTTCACAGTTCCAAGGGATCTGAGTTGACGGAGTTTCTCAATTTGATGGGTCACAATGCTGCTTGGTGTCCAGGGAGATCTTCGAATGTGGCGGTAGCTCTGGGGCCATGCAGGAACCTCCTATCCTGTGGGTGGGACCCCGTTCCCAAGAGCAAAATTTCCTACTCGGGTCAAGAGGTGTTCTACTGTATGGCTCAGGGACCACACGTTGGGCCATATGTTGGTTTTCCAGAACAGGCAGGAAGGACAGAGGCCTGAAAACCTAAGCTAGGTTTTGAATGAAGTCC
>NW_019160488.1:0-1061 GCF_002288905.1 Enhydra lutris kenyoni | reverse complement strand
CCAGACTGCTCCAATCTCCCACACAGCACTTTATTTATACCTCTCTCCGAGCCTGTAAAACTTGGATTCTGCTCATCCTAGTGCTGTGGGATGAGCACCCCACCCCTCACCAATATCTTGACCAGTACCTTTCACCTCCTAGGAATTTCATAAATGCTCTTTGGGTAAGAGTTATTATTCTCCTCACCCAATTCAGTGACACCTGTTCTATCCTCAAAGGGTAAATACAGTTCTGTGTTCTACTGGACCTACTACTCATGAAACTCTGACTTCCTTCCTAGACTCGGTCGATTATGGCACTAAAGACCAAAATGATGAACAAACTCCAAAATGACCACTGGCTAGGCCACCGGAGAGGCTGTTGTCATACTAAAAATACAAAACACCAGCTCAGAGCAATAAAACCCAATTTCTACACCAGCCAACAGGTTAACAAAACCCTTTTAAGATTTTGAAAAGTTAATCGAAAATCCCAAATTTTTGCCTAGTCCTCAGCATCCAAACCCAACAAGTTTTCTACTGTCATCAATACCAATATGCAAGACAGAAAGTATGCAATCTTTGCAGTACCAAAAAAGAATTACAAGAAAAAGACCCAGGAAAATCACAGAGCAGTAACTAGGATGGCAAGGAAATTAATCAACTGTTTCTACACCTCACGACGCCTGGATGAAGACCTGTTGAAAGTCCCCTTCCTGCATGAAACCCATTTCTAGCCTAAGAAAGCCCAAATGGGGTCTGCTTTCCAATTAAAGATGGCTTCAGGGGCGCCTGGGTGGCTCAGCGGGTTGGGGCCTCTGCCTTCGGCTCAGGTCATGATCCCGGGGTCCTGGGATCGAGCCCCACATCGGGATCATGACCAGAGCCAAAGGCAGACGGTTAACAGACTGAGCCACCCAGATGCCACAACAGTGGTGACTTTTTTAGGAGCGTCGACACTGCTGGGCTTGGAGGCAGTGGTCAAAGGATTCTTCCAATAATGTCTGCAATGCTTTAAGATTTTCACAAGGGTCGGGTGTCTTCGTATATCTGATCTAGGGAACACATCAACTTGTTTTAGT
>NW_019160487.1:0-1061 GCF_002288905.1 Enhydra lutris kenyoni | reverse complement strand
TATCTTTCTTATTTCCACCTTCTTCATTTTCCATAATTTTGTCTTCTGTATCACTGACTCTTCTGCTTCATTTATCTTCACTGTTAGAGACTTCATTTTTTACTGCATCTCACTAATAGCCCTTTAAGTTTCAACCTGATTAGATTTTAGTTCTTTTATTTCTATAGTAGGGGATTCTCTAGTGTTGCCTATGTTCTTCTCAGGCCCAGCAAGTATCTTTATAATCATTGTTATAATTTCTAGTTCAGACATCTTACTTCTATCCATATTGATTAAATCTGTGGCAGTGAGTATTAACTCCTGTTCTTACTTTTGTGGTGAATTTCTCCATCTTATCATTATGTCCAGGAAAGAATAGAAAAAAGAGGGAGAAAAGACAATAATATTAACAAAAACAACAGAAAAAAATAACAAATCAGAAGAAAACAAAAACTAAAGAAAATAAAAAATTGAACCAGAAACTAAACAGAACAGACCAAAATTCTAGATTGTGGGTGTATTTTGTTCTGCTTGTTAAAAGAAACTAGATCCCAAAATAGGAAAGAAAGAAAAACTTTATATTTTATATATATATATATACATATATATATGTATATATATATATATATACACATATATATAAAACTTTATATTATATATATAAACTATATATTATATATTATATATAATGTAATATATATCTGTATTATATCTATATATCGATATATTATAAATATAAAATATATAAATATATATATCTATATATCAAATCACATATATAAGATACAGTGAATGGAAACTAAAAATAAAAATAAAAGAAATACATATATATAACCTATACACAAAATAAAAATAAAAAGAGAATTGAAAAAACAATTTAAAAAATAAAACTGAAAGACTATAGAAGAATAAAAAAACTGGTAATGCTATATACTGTTTTCCCAACAGCTGAAGTTTTGCAGTTGTCTATGACTGGTAAACTTGGTGCTATCTGTTCTCGGGGAGGGTCCCGTTGCACTCTGATTCTCAGAGGCCTTTTTCCTAGTGGAATTACACCTCCCTTTCAGGAGTATGTGCTCAGT
>NW_019160486.1:0-1061 GCF_002288905.1 Enhydra lutris kenyoni | reverse complement strand
TGCAGAGCCCATATAAATTCCCCCTTGGCCACTGGCAGAGCAGGTTCAGAGTCGCAGTCCCTGGGGACGCAGGATCTTCTGCTTGTACCTGAAACCATGGCAGTGGAGGCTGTCTGGGTAGCTCCAGACCGCCAGAGAGGTTCCAAGCAGCGATAGCTTACAGATTTTCCCGCTGGCCTGGGCTGGGAGTGCCTTGTCTTTCTGGGTCTAAGAGCACCCTCCTTGCACGCCCCTCTCTCAGGGGTGGCTGCAGGTCACGTGCGCATGCCCGTCTCGGGCTCTGAGAGTGGGCGCAGGTCCGAGAGAACCAGGCTGGGCCTTCATGCACCTCTCTCAGGGGAGAGTTTGGGGCGCACGTCTCAGGCTCTGAAACAATGGCACGGGTCTAAGAGCGCCTGGTCGGCTTTGTACACCTCTCTCAGGGGAGGGTGAGGTGCACGCGTCTTAGGCTCTGTAGCAGGGCTCGGGGTTCTGCCATCTGGCTTGGCTCCCAGCCCCTCACAGGAGCCAGACCCCATGCAATTTCGGGCGTGCTGGCGGCTCAGGGACGAAGACCTGCTTTCTCCGCCGCACTCTCTCTGGCTCAGTGCCAGGGGAGGCTGTCCTGGGTCTAGGGACTTAAGCCCCTGTCCCTAGCTGCCCCGATTCCCACAGTTTCCCCCCTCCATGTTCCTTTGCTCTTTTGGAGTGCTTTCAACCAATCTCCAGGTTAATGCTGGTCCCCAGATGCAGGGCACTCTTGTATTAGGGGTATTACTTTCCAATGGGTCGCCTCTGGTGGCTCCCTCCCCCTTTTGTTTATCTTCCAATATCAGTCCAACGTTCCCACTCCATTTTACCTGCCCACTGGCGTCTTCTGCCCCTGTAGAGATCCAGACATGTACAATTCTGATCTCAGGCTGATTTCATGGGTGATCGGAGTTCTTTGGTAGGTAATCAGCTCACTTTAGGGTACAGGTTGAAAAGGCGCCTCCTCCTGCTTTCCTGCCATCTTGTCTCCCCTCCCACAATCCCGGAAGCTCTATTTTTAATTTCTTGAGGAATCTCCACACTGTTCTCCA
>NW_019160485.1:0-1062 GCF_002288905.1 Enhydra lutris kenyoni | reverse complement strand
ATCTTATTAATTCTTTCAAAGAACCAGCTCCTAGTTTCGTTGATTTGCTCTGTTGTTTTTTTGGATTCTATTTGATTGATTTCTGCTCTGATCCTTATGATTTCTCTTCTCCTGCTGAGTTTAGGGTTTCTTTCTTGTTCTTTCTCCAGCCCCTTTAGGTGTAGGATTAGGTTGTGTACTTGAGACCTTTCTTGTTTCTTGAGAAAGGCTTGTACCGCTATATATTTACCTCTCAGGACTGCCTTTACTGTGTCCCACAGATTTAGAACCGTTGTGTTTTCATTATCATTTGTTTCCATGAATTTTTTCAATTCTTCTTTAATTTCCTGGTTGACCCATTCATTCTTTAGAAGGATGCTCTTTAGTCTCCATGTATTTGGGTTCTTTCCAAATTTCCTCTTGTGATTGAGTTCTAGCTTCAGAGCATTGTGGTCTGAAAATATGCAGGGAATGATCCCAATCTTTTGATATTGGTTGAGACCTGATTTAGGATCGAGGATGTGATCTATTCTGGAGAATGTTCCATGGGCACTAGAGAAGAATGTGTATTCTGTTGCTTTGGGATGAAATGAATATATCTGTGATGTCCATCTGGTCCAGTGTGTCATTTAAGGACTTTATTTCCTTGTTGATCTCTTGCTTGGATGATCTGTCCATTTCAGTGAGGGGAGTATTAAAGTCCCCTACTATTATTGTATTATTGTTGTTGTGTTTCTTTGATTTTGTTATTGGTTTATATAGTTGGCTGCTCCCACATTAGGGGCATAGATATTTAAAATTGTTAGATCTTGTTGGACAGATCCTTTGTGTATGATATAGTGTCCTTCCTCATCTCTTATTATAGTCTTTTGCTTAAAATCTAATTGATCTGATATAAGGATTGCCACCCCTGCTTTCTTCTGATGTCCATTACCATGGTACATTGTTTTCCACCCCCTCACTTTAAATCTGGAGGTGTCTTCGGGTCTAAAATGAGTTTCTTGTAGGCAAGATATAGATGGGTTTTGTTTTTTTATCCATTCTGATACCCTGTGTCTTTTGATTGGGGCATTTAGCCCAATC
>NW_019160484.1:0-1062 GCF_002288905.1 Enhydra lutris kenyoni | reverse complement strand
GGTCTATCTTCCTGTCACTTTGGATTCACTTCTCCGCCAGTCCTACCTTTCAGAAAGTGGTTGATTTTCTGTTTCTAGAGTTGCTGTCCTTCTTCTCTTCAATCTCCCGTTGGATTTGTAGGTGTTTGCAATCTTTAGATAAGCTATCTAGCTGATCTCCCACTACGTGAAGTAGTCTCAGCCTGCTACTTCTCCTCCATCTTGACTCCTAAAATCTATTTCTGTAGTTGATCAGTAGGATTATTTTAACCAGCTTTTGTGTGTGTGTGCATGTGGTTATTTGATTAGCATTTCTCCTTTTGTGATTTATGCTTCTCTTTTAATAATTTATTTTTTTATTAACATATAATGTATTATTAGCCCCAGGGGCACAGGTCTGTGAATCACCAGTTTTACAACCTTCATAGCACATACCTTCCCCAATGTCCATAACCCCATCACCCTCTCCCTACTCTACTCCCCCCAGCAGCCCTCAGTTTGTTTTGTGAGATTAAGAGTCTCTTATGGTTTTTTTCCCTCCGGATCCCATCTTGTTTCATTTATTCTTTTCCTGCCCCCAAACCCCCCACGTTGCCTCTCCACTTCCTCATATCAGGGAGATCCTATGATAATTGTCTGTCTCTCATTGACTTATGACGCTATATGCTTTCTTTTTATTTGTGTACTCTCTTATCTGAGAGTTTAACATTCCTCTGCTCTGACCAAAGGTCAAGGTCTTGTATTACTTTATTAGTGCTGCTTCTTTTTGGGTTTCTAGTTTTTATTTGTTTCTACCCTTAATATGCTTTGTTATCCTTCCTTTGGATTGATTTTATTGTCCTAACTACAATTGGTTGCTCAGTTCACTTATTTTCATTTTATTTTGTTTACCAATATGGGCATTTCAGAAAATAAATGTTTATCTAAATGCTGCTTTACCTGTATCTAGGGCAATACCATAGAATGATTAAGTACCCCAACCCTGGATCTGAAATGTCTGGGTACAAATCCTATTTATTGTATTGACTAGTTGTATGATTAGGAAGCAATTCACTATGCCTTTCTGTGGCTCTATTTTCTCAC
>NW_019160483.1:0-1062 GCF_002288905.1 Enhydra lutris kenyoni | reverse complement strand
GCGAAGAGTGATAGTTTGACTTCTTCTTTGCCGATTTGGATGCCTTTAATTTCCTTTTGTTATCTGATTGCTGAGGCTAGGACTTCTAGTACTATGTTGAATAGCAGTGGTGATAATGGACATCCCTGCCGTGTTCCTGACCTTAGCGGTTGGGTTTTCCAGGAGGCTCCATGTAAATAAATTATGTCTAAAAAAGAAATTAAAACTAGAGCTACCCTGTGACCCTGCAATTGCACTACTGGGTACTTACCCCAAAGATACAGATATAGTGAAAAGAAGGGCCATCTGTACCCCAATGTTCATAGCAACAATGGCCACAGTCGCCAAACTTTGGAAAGAACCAAGATGCCCTACAGCAGAAGAATGGATAAGGAAGATGTGGTCCATATACACTATGGAGTATTATGCCTCCATCAGAAAGGATGAATACCCAACTTTTGTAGCAACATGGATGGGACTGGAAGAGATTATGGTGAGTGAAATAATTCAAGCAGAGAGAGTCAATTATCATATGGTTTAACTTATTTGTGGAGCATAAAAAACAACATGGAGGACAAGGGGAGATGGAGAGGAGAAGGGAGTTGAGGGAAATTGGAAGGGGAGGTGAACCATGAGAGACTATGGACTCTGAAAAACAATCTGAGGGTTTTGAAGGGGTGGGGGGTGGGAGGTTGGGGTAACCAGGCGGTGGGTATTAGGGAGGGCATGTATTACATGGAGCACTGGGTGTGGTGCAAAAACAATGAATACTGTTACGCTGAAAATAAAAAAATAAAAATAAAAATAAATAATAAATAAATAAATAAATAAATAATTTAAAAGAATTAAGTTCTCAAATCAATGTTCCAAACTTCTACCAGAAGGAGCTAGAAATGGAAATAAAGCTCAAATAAGCATAAAGGTGTAATGACAAGAGCAGATTCAGTGAAATTGGGAATAGAAATAATAATAATTCAATACAGCAAAGAACAACTTTAAAAAAAAACCAATAAAAGCCATTAAACTTTGATGAAGAAAAAACACACACACAACGTACCACTATCAAGAATGAGTAGGGGAGTG
>NW_019160482.1:0-1062 GCF_002288905.1 Enhydra lutris kenyoni | reverse complement strand
TCAGGCAAGCAACAGCAGCCCAAAGACCCGACTCTTCCTTCCCAGCGCACGCTGAGCTTTCGCAGAGGTTTTCCCGCTTGGCGCGAAACGCACTTGACTGCTGCTTCCCAGCAAGGCTTTGGGCGTTTGGTCTCTCGCGTAGGCAGGAACTGTTGCGAGAGAGTGGGTGCCTTTTGGGCCTTGCCTTCCCGGGGCCCAGGTTCGCGCCCTGGGCTCACCCTGCCTCAGCCACGTCTGGAGACGGAGCCTCGTGCCTGTAGCAGCGTGCGTCTCCCAGGGTGGCACTCTGCGCAGAATGGCTGCTCCCGGCTTAGCCAAGGCCTGGCCTTTTCCACTCGCGTTCAGGCGGACTCAGGAACAGGCCTGAGCCTTCCCCAGACCAGAGGAGAGGCGACCGGAGCACGGCACACCGCCCGCTCCCTGGCATGGAGTTCCCCTGTGGGGGACTGTCCTCGTTCCTTCCCCGGCCACCCCTGCCACCGCAAACGCAGCCACATCGTGGAGGAAGATGGTAGCCGATTGCCCGTGCCTCCAGGGAGCTGTTTCTGCGAGTTCAGTGTCGGGCGCCCGGTGCACACGCCAAGGCTGCCCCAGGGACAGGTGGCCAACGACCTGCTGTCACCTTGGGCCTAGAGGCCCAGGACAGGCCTGCCTTCTGCCCAGACTCCTTTCTCAGAGTGTAGACGGCTCCCCTGCACTCGTCGTCCCCTCGTGTTTCCTGAGCAGCCAGGCTTCTTTCTCTCCGCAGAGGGAGTGGGTGACACATGTCTTGCCAGAGGCCCGCTGTTTATCAGAGGGCTGGCTCTCCTCCTTCGCGTCCCTTTAACGACTGCAATGCCAAGGGCTGTTCTGGACTCCCGGGCGGGTGACAAGCTCTCCCCAGACAAGCTCCGGGGACTGTGGTGACAGGCTTATCCCTTTCCTTAAGGCTGCTGCCACAGGCGCCAACACGCTTCTCTCTCGGGCAGACAGGAGGTCCTGGCAAAGAAGGTTTCGTTCTGGTCTGTTTTCTCATGCCGCACTGCCCAGCACTTGGCTCAGGCAAGCAGCAGCAGCCCAAAG
>NW_019160481.1:0-1062 GCF_002288905.1 Enhydra lutris kenyoni | reverse complement strand
GCTGGACCAGGAGCCCACAGAGCGGGCCTGTCATGCCCCTAGGCCCATATCCTAACCCTTGGTTGGGTTCTCCAGGCGCCAGGACGCAGAACCCGTCGATGGAATCCCATCCTGTTTCGGCGGGACCCCTGAGACGGAAAACAGGACTCTTCCCTTCCCCAGAAAGACAGCCAAATCTTGGGAGCTGGGCAGAATCCCCAGAGAGGAAGAAGCTCCCATTGAACCATGAGGCCACCCCTCCATTCCCAGGCCATCCTAGACACCAAATTCAGACAGAAAAGCCTGCACTACTGCCTCCCAGCTGCCCGAATTTTATATCCCAAGGAGCTGCCCTCAGGGTCTATAGATCGGGCCTGCCATCACCTCGCCGCGAACCCTCACCCGATTTTGTATCTGAACACTTCGGTCCG
Organism: Enhydra lutris kenyoni; assembly: GCF_002288905.1. Lineage (NCBI taxonomy): Eukaryota > Metazoa > Chordata > Mammalia > Carnivora > Mustelidae > Enhydra > Enhydra lutris. The sequence goes on along the minus strand of NW_019160481.1, from coordinate 652 downwards.
AGAGCCCTGACCAATATGCCCTTGAGGATCGGGCCCCCAGAACGCCACCGCATCACTGGGCCTACTCTCCCAAAGAAACTCTGCCTGGCTCTGTTGCCCACACCCTCCAGATGAGGAGAAACCTGCAAGGCTCCTAAGCCAACCCCAATTTCATAGGCCTCTCTGGAAAAAATGCGCAGGGCCACACACCCTCAGCACCTCCCTCCAGGAAGACACGCAGGTCAATGGCCCTGATCAGACGACTGAACCTGACAGGCCCTTACGACCTCATCGGATCCCCAGCTTAGGTATTCAGGCCTCTGTCCCCAGAGTCCTGTTCTGGAAAAGCCATACATGGTCGGACATGGGGTCCCCGGAGCCACTCAAAACAACCCCACCCGTCCCGAGTAGGAAACCTTGCTGTTGGGATCTGGGTCCAAACCTCAGTGTAGGAGATTCCTGCATGGCCCCAAAGCCACTGCCACATTCAAAGGTCTCCCTGGACACCAAGCAGCACTGGGACCCGTCAGACTGAGAACCTCCATCAACTAGGATCCCTGGGAACGTCGATTCAGAGACAGCGGATCACACCGGCCCTGTTCCTCGCCTGCAATGGTAATGCCAGTTGGATGTTGCAGGCATCCATTCAGAGAGCTCTGCACTCGAATCTCTC
>NW_019160480.1:0-1063 GCF_002288905.1 Enhydra lutris kenyoni | reverse complement strand
GACTTATACTTCTTTGATTCCTCAGTATATAATAATGCATTCTCCATAATTTATAGGTTCATGGAGGATGCAAACTTGTACAGCCACTCTGGAAAACAGTATGGAGGTGCCTCAAAAAGTTAAGAATAGAACTACCCCAACCCAGCAACTGCACTACTAGGTATTTATCCAAAGGATACAAACATAGTGACTCAAATGGGCACAGGCACCCCAATGTTTATAGCAGTAATTATGGAAAGAACCCAAATGTCCATTAATGGATGAACTGATAAAGAAGATATGAGATACACACACACACACAGACACACACCAGAATATTACTCAGCCTACCATCAAAAAGAATGAAATTTTGCCATTTGCAATTATGTGGATGGAACTAGAGGGTATGATGTTAAGCAAAATAAGTCAAAGACAAATACCGTATGATTTCATTCATACATGGAGTTTAAGAAACAAAATAGGTGAACATAGAGGAAAGGAAGAAAAAAATAAAATAAGATAAAAACAGAGAGGGAGGCAAACCATAAAAGACACTAACTATAGGGAGCAAACAGTGTTGTTGGAGGCAAGGTGGGCAGAAGATAAGGGTAACTAGGTGATGAGCATTAAGGAGGGCAATTGATGTAATGAACACTGGGTGTTACATATAAGTGATTATCACTAAATTCTACTCCTGAAACTAAATAAAATTGTTTAATAAGTGTTTCATATTCATAATGAAGTCCATAAAGAAGCATAACTAATAATGAAGTCATCAAACAAGAAATTTGTGCCCAAGGGATGAAATGCTTATACCCAGGAGTTTTCATGACATTTAGTCTAATGAAAGCTTATATAATTTTCAACCATAAAATCAACTCAGGGACAAATCAATAGGCAGGGACATTGAATTGCCTTGGCTTTTGAATTGGCTTGGCTTTTGGCTTCCCATATTATTTGGGGTCAGTCAGTATTACCTGCAAGTGTCTGAACACTTGCCAAGTGACTGATCATCACAGTAAAATTTGCTAGAATTTTTTTTTTCTGTTTTCCTCTTCAGCTTTGCTGTAACCCATTTCTACAC
>NW_019160479.1:0-1063 GCF_002288905.1 Enhydra lutris kenyoni | reverse complement strand
TAGAAGGCTTATTCTGCAAAAGGCCATTAGATCAGGGTCCTGGTGTACAGCAATGAAGGTATAGCTTTAAGTAGTTAGTAGAAGACACTGACAAGGAACAGTAAAGACTGAAATCCATCATGGTCTATGCGACATTCCAACACATGTGGTCCTTACAGCCAACTTCCCTAGGAAACGTCCTGGTTCAATTGGGTACTGGTTTTGGCCATTTCCCAGTGGAAGTCCCGTGGCCAGAAGTGGCTAGACCAGGGATGTGTAGGGGATCACGTTAGATCAGTCAGGAGGAAACCTCACACGGGAGTCTTAAGATTGGCAGCCTTCCTGGTGACTTAGGTGGCTGTCCCGAGCCCAAGAGAGACAACTTTATATAAGAACAGGAACAGAGAGAGGGCATCAAGTTTCTGGGTCTTATTACCATTCTTGACCCCCTAGAGACACTCGCCAGTGGGGATTTTCTTGGTCCCCTAGGGACGAGCGACACAACAGGCAACTACAAGACAAGACAAAGACAACTGCAGAACTAGTGGGCCTCCTGGGGCCATCCAACATTAAAGGATGGCCATTCAGACATGCAGAAAGTCTGAAAATTTCACTTTCGTATGTCCGTGCTCAGGTTATGAGCTCTTTCCCTAACGTCCGAGAAGTGGTCAATCATCAGAGACAGAGGAGTTGTCTGCATCTGTCCCATCACGTCCTCAGTCCACAACAAGACAAATACACTTACGGCAATTAACAAGAACACACTCACAAAGACAAACGATCCAGTGCAGCGGCAAACACAAAACTGGAACGAAGTTAAGGGAGAATCCGGCCCTACCCGCAGCTGGCTCTCCTCACAGATGATGACCTTGTCCTCTGGGCCCAACTGCAACAGCACCTCCCAATATGGTCCTGACTGTACCAGCGGCTGAGCCTCCCCAGACGGGCCCGACCATACCAGTGGCCGAGCCTCCCAATATGGGCCCGACCTCGACAGCAGCCAAGCCTCCAGACGGGCCTGACTGCGACAGCAGCCGAGCCTCCAGATGAGGACCTTGTCCTCCAGGCCCGACTACAACAGCAG
>NW_019160478.1:0-1064 GCF_002288905.1 Enhydra lutris kenyoni | reverse complement strand
CTTGAAAGAAGTTGCTGTGGCTGATATCGAAGAGGTTATTGCCTATGTTCTCCTCTAGGATTCTGATGGATTCCTGTCTCGCATTGAGGTCTTTTATCCATTTCGAGTTTATCTTTGTGTACGGTGTAAGAGAATGGTTGAGTTTCATTCTTCTACATATAGCTGTCCAGTTTTCCCAGCACCATTTATTGAAGAGACTGTCTTTTTTCCACTGTATATTTTTTCCTGCTTTGTCAAAGATTATTTGACCATGGAGTTGTGGGTCCATATCTGGGCTCTCTACTCTGTTCCACTGGTCTATGTGTCTGTTTTTATGACAGTGCCATGTTGTCTTGGTGATCACAGCTTTGTAGTAAAGCTTGAAATCAGGTAACGTGATGCTGCCAGTTTTGTTTTTGTTTTTCAACATTTCCTTAGTGATTCGGGGTCTCTTCTGATTCCATACAAATTTCTGGGTTATTTGCTCCAGCTCTTTGAAAAATACCGGTGGAATTTTTATTGGAATGGTATTAAAAGTATAGATTGCTCTAGGCAGTATAGACATTTTAACAATGTTTATTCTTCCGATCCAAGAGAATGGAATGGTCTTCCATTTTTTTGTGTCTTCTTCAATTTCTTTCATGAGTGTTCTGTAGTTCCTCGAGTACAGATCCTTTACCTCTTTGGTTAGATTTACTCCCAGATATCTTACGGTTCTTGGTGCTATAGTAAATGGAATCGATTCTCTAATTTCCCTTTCTGTATTTTCTTGTTAGTGTATAAGAAAGCCACTGATTTCTGTACATTGACTTCATATCCTGCCACGTTACTGAATTGCTGTATGAGTTCTAGTAGTTTGGGTGTGGAGTCTTTTGGGTTTTCCATGTGAAGTATCATGTCATTTGCGAAGAGAGAGAGTTTGACTTCTTCATTGCCAATTTGGATACCTTTTATTTCTCTTTGTTGTCTGATTGCTGTTGCTAGAGGAAGTACATTTCTCATCATGAACTATGTAAACTGTAAAACTGTAGAAAAAAAAGCTACATTTTAAAATTCTAGTAGGAAATATCTGTCATCTTTGGTCT
>NW_019160477.1:0-1064 GCF_002288905.1 Enhydra lutris kenyoni | reverse complement strand
TCTATAGTTTACAATGACCTCCATAGCTTTGCAATTCTGGATAAACCTCAGGAGCTTATAAATCTGTATAGTTAGAAAAAGAACCTGGCTCCATTTCTGAAGCAGAAATAAAAGTAAAAATAAATATTCTCACATAAGAAAGGAATCCAATGTTGCTCTCATTAGCCCTTAGCCTCATTGCTCAGGGGAAATCTCATGGAACTCTATGATTAAATAAACCTGATAGTTAACCTGAGAGCGAAACATGAGATATGTGTCCACAGGAAGAGAAATCATGTTGTCTTTGACTGAAGGAGAGTGTAAGGGAGATCTTGTAAATGGAGAATGAGGAAGAAGAGTAATCTCTATTTCTCCTACTAGCAAGGGATTCAAGATGCAAGTAGAGATGGCTTTGTATATTAATCCATTTTTATGTGTTTATATTTACCCACAAATCATTTTGGTGATAAATAACTGTTTTTTTTAATCTATTTGACCCATTGATATAGGTAAGTCCCTTCTTAAATATTATTCTTAAATATTCATTGCCATTTATACTTTTCAATTATAATGGTTAATGCTTGTGCCTTTGTATGTATGGTGTGTGTGTGTGATCTGACTACCTTCATTTGTTTTATTTATGTTTTATTTATAATTGGGTGTTTATATTCTGATCTGTAGAATGCAGATGGTATGCATGGAGCTAGTGAACTTCCTCCACTGTAGACGCATCTTAACTCCTTTCCCTGGAAATAAACAGCATGGTGTTATTATATATGTCAACAGCATGCATTTTCCATTCCTGTGTAGATCCCAGTGTTTAGGGGGAAAGCTATCTTGCAGTGGCTGATGGCACCTCAGCCCAGGGTCACCATGCAGCACCAGGGAAGCCTGCTATGTCAAGTGCCAGCCTGTTTGTGAAAATGCCATAGCTAATCTTTCTAAGGACATGGGAAATAAGCCAGTGGGCACAGCAGTTAAGAGAATATAGCTGTTTCTGATATTACATGGCTTTGAACTGCTGCCTCTCTTCTGATGGCCTGGATGTGTCTCTGTGTTAACTAATGTAAAGATCAACTGATTCA
>NW_019160476.1:0-1064 GCF_002288905.1 Enhydra lutris kenyoni | reverse complement strand
GCAGGAGATGACGGGCTCTGACCAAGACAGAGGACACCTGCAGGATATTGGTTGCGCTATGTGGCTGGCTGACAGGAGTTCAGGGCTCAGGCTGTGTCAGACAGAGCATCAGTTCACAGGGCGTCCTATGATATCACGGTGCCCTTGAGGGCAATGCTGCTAGACCCTCATCTGGGGATTCTGGGCAGACCCGTATGGCATTTCTTCCTTCCGGTGGGCAGGCAGAAGGCAGCTTTGTCTTTCCAGAATTTCCAATATGCATGGCCTGCTGGCAAAGTGTGTGAGGATGGAAGTCTGAAAACAAAGCTATGCTTATGTTCAGTGCCGAGGCCATATTAGTTCCAATGTGCAGCGTCTGTTTCGAGATCTCAAGCACCTGAGGACGATCGAGTGTGAGATGTCTGCTCACGCTGGAATTTGTATCCATGATGTCCAGCGAATGCTCGTGTGGCCTCAAGAAGCCTTGGCGGCTTTCCGAAGCTAGAGCTTGTGAGCTGCTCCAAACAGCAAGGTGTCCTTGAGCGGGACAGGGGAAGTCCAGTTAGAGGGATCCTGGGTCCCCATATGGAAAGATTCGATAGCAGAGCTCTCCGAATGCATGCCTGGAAACTCCACCTCCGTTACCACTGAAGCCTAGGAACAGGGCAGCTTTGATCCAGTGGCTCTGCTTCGCAGTTCCAAGGGATCTGAGTTGACGGATGTTCTCAGTCTGACGGGTCACAATGCTGCTTGGTGTGCACGGAGACCTTATAATGTGGCGCTAGCTCTGGGGCCATGCACGAACCTCCTAGCCTTTGGGTGGACCCCGTTCCCAAGAGCAAAATTTCCTACTCGGGTCCAGAGTGGTTCTACTGTATGGCTCAGGGACCACACGTTGGGCCATATGTTGATTTTTCAGAACAGGCCGGAGGGACAGAGGCCTGAAAACCTAAGCTTGGTTTTGGATGTGGTCCTAGGGCCATGTCAGCTTGAATCTTCGGACTCAGGCCCATTGACGTGCGTGTCTTCCTGGAGGTAGGTGCTGACGGTGTCTCATACTGCGCCTTTTTTCCAGAGAGGCCTAT
>NW_019160475.1:418-1064 GCF_002288905.1 Enhydra lutris kenyoni | reverse complement strand
GAATTTTTCTGCCTTGTCATTTTGTCCAGATAAGAGTATATGAAGGAGCAAGTAAAATACTAAAAGGGTGGCAACAACCCCAGGAAAATATGCTTTAACCAAATCAGAAGAGATCCCAAATCGTGAGGGGGGAGAAAGGGGATAAAAATAGGTTCAGAAAGAAAAAAAAAGAGAGAGAAAAGAAACAATTAAAAAAAGAAAACGAATAAAGAAAGAATATAAAAAAGAAAAATATATATATATTAGATAAACTAGCTAAAAACGTTAAAAAAGAAAAGGGTAAAAGTTAAAAAATTTTTTGGCAGAAGAAGAGAAAAAAGAATTGAAAAAGAAAAAAAATTAAATTAACTTCAAGGCTAAAGAATCATGGGGAGAAAGCCATGAGTTCTGTGCTTTGCTTTCTCCTCCTCTGGATTCCGCTGCTCTCCTTGGTATTGAAACTGCACTCCTTGGTAGGTGAACTTGGTCCTGGCTGGGTTTCTTGTTGATCTTCTGGGGGAGGGACCTGTTGTAGTTATTGTCAAGTGTCTTTGCCCCAGGCGGAGTTGCACCGCCCTTACCCGGGGCCGGGCTGAGTAATCCGCTTGGGTTTGCTTTCAGGAGCTTTTGTTCCCTGAGCGCTTTCCGTAGAGTTCCAGAGGACAGG
>NW_019160475.1:0-318 GCF_002288905.1 Enhydra lutris kenyoni | reverse complement strand
TCTTGGTATTGAAACTGCACTCCTTGGTAGGTGAACTTGGTCCTGGCTGGGTTTCTTGTTGATCTTCTGGGGGAGGGACCTGTTGTAGTTATTGTCAAGTGTCTTTGCCCCAGGCGGAGTTGCACCGCCCTTACCCGGGGCCGGGCTGAGTAATCCGCTTGGGTTTGCTTTCAGGAGCTTTTGTTCCCTGAGCGCTTTCCGTAGAGTTCCAGAGGACAGGAATGAAGGTGGCGACCTCCCAGTCTCCGCCCGGAGGAGCCGAGAGCCCGGTGCCCCCACTCCTCAGTGCGCCCTCAGAGAACAGCGCCCAATTACTCC
>NW_019160474.1:0-1064 GCF_002288905.1 Enhydra lutris kenyoni | reverse complement strand
ACCATTAAATTATACAGAAAAATTAGTGAGCATGATCAGACTCCAAACATTTCTTCTCGCTTAGAGCACCGCATGTCTGCAGGGCCACCCCCTGGACTGGCCCGGGATCCTGAGTGGTCGCCGCTTGAACGCTGCCAGAGAACCCTCCGTGAGTCAGGTGCAGGTGAGGCCAATGGCTCCTGCTCCTCAGCCTCCGGGGGGTCCCCTCCCTGGCTCTGGCAGATTGGGCCTGCCCTGCTCCTAGGTCCAGGCCTAGCCCAATCACGATTTGTGCAGAACACTCGAGATTGGCTGGAAAACGCCCAGTGAACTGGCTTCGGGCGCCGCATGTCTGCAGGGCTGCCCTCTGGGCCTGGCCCGGGATCCCAAGTGGTCACGGCTTGAACGGTGCCAGAAAGCCCTCCATGAGTCAGGTGCAGTCGAGGCTGACGCTTCCTGCTCCTCAGCCTCCGGGGGTCCCCTCCCTGGTGCTGGCCGATGGGGCCTGCCCTGCTCCAAGGCCTGGGCCCGAACCCTCACCTGCTTTCTCAGCCTTCCTTTTCCAGGGTCCTGTCCCTCGGGCCCCCCAACTGGGGAACCCTGAGTCCCGCGCCACAGGTCCACCTGCCACACCAGCTGAAACAGTGCCTTTCAGAGGTACAGAAAAGCCTCAGAGACAGAGAAACCTTCGTGCCCCCACGGAGACCAGCCCCAACTTTTGGCACCCCAGTGGCCCAAAACATTGGAGGCAGACGCCTGGCCGCAATCCCTCCCTCAACTCTGCTCTGGGAAAACTCCCCTGCGCTGGGGCCCCCGGGTGGGGCTTGACGTCTTGGCGTTTTCCCCGGTGTCTGTGACATGCCTCTAAGAAGAAAGGGCCTTCTGCCTCCAGGACAGGGCGGTCCGCAGGGCCACCCAATGCGACCTATTCTCATGAGCGTCCTGCCCAAATCAATCCTGATTTTGGAGCGGAACTAACCTGGTCTCCCTTCTAAACCACCCCCACCATCAGCGGTTCCCCTGGCCAGAAACTCAGATTCTGCCACACTGCAGGACGCATTTCCTCAACTCAACCCCGAGTGGAG
>NW_019160473.1:0-1066 GCF_002288905.1 Enhydra lutris kenyoni | reverse complement strand
AACTCAGATCCCTTGGAACTGCGAAGCAGAGCCACTGGATCAAAGCTGCCCTGTTCCTAGGCTTCAGTGGTAATGGAGGTGGAGTTTCCAGGCATCCATTCGGAGAGCTCTGCTATCGAATCTTTCCATATGGGGATCCTGGAGCCCTCTAACTGGACTTCCCCTGTCCCGCTGAAGGACACCTTGCTGTTTGGAACAGCTCACAAGTTCCAGCTTCGGAAAGCCGCCAAGGCTTCTTGAGGCCACACGAGCATTCACTGGCCATCATGGATACAAATTCCAGCGTGAGCAGACATCTCACACTCGATCGTCCTCAGGTGCTTGAGATCTCGAAACAGACGCTGCACATTGGAACTGTTATGGCCTTGGCACTTAACATAAGCATAGCTTTGTTTTCAGACTTCCATCCTCACACACTTTGCCAGCAGGCCATACATATTGGGAATTCTGGAAAAACAAAGCTGCCTAGTGCCTACCCACCGGAAGGAAGAAATGCCCTACGGGTCTGGCCAGAATCCCCAGATGAGGGTCCAGCAGCATTGCCCTCAAGGGCACGCTGATATCATAGGCCGCCCTGTGATCTGATGCTCTGTCTGACACAGCCCGAGACCCGGCCTCCTGTCAGCCAGACACGTAGCGCGACCCATATCCTGCCGGTGTCCTCTGTCTTGGTCAGAGCCCGTCATCTCCTGCGAACCTGGGTATGCAGGTATCTGACCCCAGAAGGTAGCGCAAATCCCTACCTATGGGGGAACTTCAATCACAGCAGAGTACTCCTCCTTCCTCATGGCAGGAATGTGGATGTGGAGATGGTTGTACTACTCTAGAGTGGGAGCCAGCTACAGGGCCCATGAGATGACGCCCACTTAGGAGAGGCAGCGGGGCACAAGCAGGCATTGGGGCCCTCAGCCTGAGACCCCTTTAAAGCACACCCTGTTGGGGGCTGGACCAGGAAGCCAGAGAGCAGGCCTCTCGTGCCTCTTGGCCCAAATCCTAACGCTTGGTGGGGTTGTCCAGGCCACGTGACCCACAACCCCACTCAGGAATCCTTGTTTGGGCGGGACCC
>NW_019160472.1:0-1067 GCF_002288905.1 Enhydra lutris kenyoni | reverse complement strand
GGCAAGAATAATTGTATTTCTTTCATGCTAAACTCCACAACAGAATAGGTGCCTAATGTCACGCAATACAGACCTAATCAAGAGAGATACTCAAAGATTCTTTTTTAGGAAAATGAAATCCAATTCCTAATTAACTATCACTCCCAGTAGACAACCAGGACGTCATTTTATTTCTTTTTGATTTCAAGTCCCTAAAAAAATGTTGAAAGAATAAGTACCCAAGGCAGTGCCAGTGAAAAAACAAAATTTAAGTGCTATGATGAGTGCTGTGAAGTGTGTAAACCTGGCGATTCACAGACCTGTACCCCTGGGGATAAAAATATATGTTTATAAAAAATAAAATTTAAAAAAAAAAAAATTTAAAAGATGCCCTGTCAGGAGGCGCCTGGGTGGCTCAGTGGGTTAAGCCGCTGCCTTCGGCTCAGGTCGTGATCTCGGGGTCCTGGGATCGAGTCCCACATCGAGCTCTCTGCTCGGCAGGAAGCCTGTTTCCCTCTCTCTCTCTGCCTGCCTCTCCGTCTACTTGTGATCTCTCTCTGTCAAATAAATAAATAACATCTTTAAAAAAAAATAAAATAAATAAAATAAAAGATGCCCTGTCAGTATTTACATGACTATCTTGATATAAGCTCAAGTGACTCAATATATTAATAAAATTTTTTTTTTTCACGTGGACTAACAGCTGCACTACTGAGACAGATTTCACACAAATCTATTTTGATTCTAATAAAAGAAGCAAAGGAGGTAATACTGTGTAGAAGCTGTAGTGATCCAAAATGGAAACTCACTGGGGCGCCTGGGTGGCTCAGTGGGTTAAAGCCTCTGCCTTCGGCTCAGGTCATGATCCCAGGGTCCTGGGATCGAGCCCCACATCGGGCTCTCTGCTCAGCAGGGAGCCTGCTTCCCCCTCTCTCTCTGCTTGCCTCTCTACCTACTTGTGATCTCTGTCTGTCAAATAAATAATAAGTAAAATCTTTAAAAAAAAAAAAAAAGGAAACTCATTCCCAGCCAACCAAAAGATAACACGGCAAGAGGCTAGGAAGAATATAGCAACTATAGACAAATCT
>NW_019160471.1:0-1067 GCF_002288905.1 Enhydra lutris kenyoni | reverse complement strand
CAGACACTAAACGACTGAGCCACCCAGGCACCCCATCTCATAAGAATTTTTAAAAAGCAATTGTTCTATGTTAAGAGTACAAAATAAATCCTAGAATTAAGTTGTCATAAACCAAAAAGAAAAAATTTAAAAGTTACTGTACAAGGACTGTGTATATCAAAAAGTTAGCATTAAGAACGCTAGGGGTACCTGGGTGGCTCAGTGGGTTAAAGCCTCTGCCTTTGGCTCAGGTCATGATCCCAGGGTTCTAGGATCGAGCCCCACACGGGGCTCTCTGTTCAGTGGGGAGCCTGCTTCCTCCCCTCTCTCTCTGCCTGCCTCTCTGCCTACTTGTGATCTCTGTCAAATAAATAAAATCTTAAAAAAAAAAAACGACACTAGGAAGGAGAAAGTGAACTGACTCTTGAGTACGGTGTTTTCAGTTTGCAGTGGGAGAAATAAGGCACCTGACTGGGAAGACCTCTCTTGTTAATAACATGATAAGTGACGACACCAATGAAATGTATTGTTACTTGGTTTGAGTGTCACCATAAGCTCAGTTTGGGGAGGACTAGGCATCTTCTGGTTATAATAGGTCACACAATCTGAGAGGTTTTGCTGTTCTCCTTCTGTGCCTGGGTAGGAGCAGTTGTTTTTTGGCTAGCAATAGGAACAGGTGTTTCCGATCTATCTCCCAACTCTCAGCCCAATAGACTTCCTGCTTAAAAAAAAACATCACTAGGAATTCAGTTCTGAATCTACTAAAAGGAAGGTACTTTTCTTCTGTGATACTGCATGGCCACAACACACTTTAGAGTCAGGAGAAGCACAAATTGCATGTCTGTGGCACAGATAAAACTCCCTTTTTAAATTTAAAATTCTTTTTTTTAAAGATTTTATTCATTTATTTGACAGAGAGAGAGATCACAAGTAGGCAGAGAGGCAGGCAGGGTTGGAGGGGAAAACAGGCTCCCCGCTGAGCAGAGAGCCTGATGCGGGGCTCAATTCCAGGACCCTGAGTTCATGATCTGAGCCGAAGGTGGAGGCCTAACCCACTGAGCCACCCAGGCGCCCCTAAAATTTAAAAT
>NW_019160470.1:0-1068 GCF_002288905.1 Enhydra lutris kenyoni | reverse complement strand
GTATTTATCTATTTTAATTCTGAGTCCAGTTTAAAATTCTGACTATTAAAACATTTAGGTCAAAGGCTTATTACCAAGATTGAAGGAAAAAGTTGATCTTCTGGTGTTTAATCCCCCCTATGTAGTGACTCCACCTGAAGAGGTAAGATGGGTAACAAGATTTAATTATTAATATTTTCAGGTATTTTCCTTATAAAATCAAAGGAACTCATTATATGACATTAGTCAGCTGCTGATTAATACAAACTGGTCTGATATTACTCATAATGGTCAATAATCAGGTATGTTGGTAGACATAGGAAAGGAATCTCAAACGAATGGAAATACAGTGACCCATATTCATCCTTAAAATGCCTATCAAAATCAAGTCATATGTTTAAATTTGTGTGTGTGTCCCCTTTATCATGAATGGCAAATTTGCAAAACAATATTTTTAATCATCCTTAAATTCATTATAGGAATTCTTTCTGAAAGTCAACAATTTCCTCCTTTCACAGGTGTGGGGGCGCTGATTCTTATTTCAGGTAGGGAAAAGAAACATCTTGAAATATATGATTTGGAAAATCTCAATAATGAAGAGGTAAATCATATCTGAATTTAAAGAGAGAATGGTCAAGGCTGACAAAGTTTAATAATGAACTAAGGCCAGCTTTCCTTGAATTTTTCATGATCCTGTTTTATTCATCAATGAATCATGGCAAGGCTGATAAACATTACATTGTCCTCTGCCAAGATGGCAAAGTCTGTGTCGCTGCTATTACTACTAAGGGCAGCTAAGCAACTGAGAACTTCTTGCTCCTCTGACTAGGAACGCCTATGAGAAGGAAAGTCATTGTTACAAGGTTAACAGAGGTTGAGGCCAATGCAACTTAGTACAACTCTTTAGGAAGGGACTGTGTGAATAAATCTCAAGAATGATAAAAATGTTTCAGTCCAATAATTTCAGTCCTTGAGATATAATTTAAAATCATTCAAGGGACGCCTCGGTGGCTCAGTCGTTTGAGCCTTTGCCTTTGGCTCTGTTTGTGATCCCAGGACTCTGGGATGGAGTCTTGTGTCGGACTCCTT
>NW_019160469.1:0-1068 GCF_002288905.1 Enhydra lutris kenyoni | reverse complement strand
CAGAACACAATGTTTTGAAACTGGAACTCAACCAAAAAAAAAAAAAAGTTTGGAAGGAATTCAGACATCTGGAAGCTAAAGACCACCTTGCTTAAGAATAAGTAAGCTCTAAGCTTGGGGTTACCTTGAACTGGTCGCAGGCTCGGTCAGCTCGGAGCGCGGCCGGAGGCAGGGTGACGGGAGTAATTGGGCGCTGTTCTCTGAGGGCGCACTGAGGAGTGGGGCCCCGGGCTCTCGGCTCCTCGGGGCCAGAGACCAGGAGGCCGCCATCTTCATTCCCGCCCTCCAGAACTCTACGGAAAGCGCTCAGGGAACAAAAGATCCCGAAAGCGAACCCGAGCGGATTACTCAACCCACCCCTGGTAAGGGCAGTACAACTCCGCCCGGGACAAAGACACTTGAGAATCACTACAACAGGCCCCTCCCCCAGAAGATCAACAAGAAGCCCAGCCAGGACCAAGTTCACTTACCAAGGAGTACAGTTTCAATACCAAGGAGAGCAGCGGAATTCCAAAGGAGGAGAAAGCAAAGCATGGAACTCATGGCTTTCTCCCCATTATTCTTTAGCCTTGCAGTTAATTTAATTGTTTTTCTTTTTCAATTTATTTTTCTTCTTCTGCTAATTTTTTTTAACTTTTACCCTTTTCTTTTTTAACGTATTTTAACTAGTTTATCTAATATATATATATATATATATATTTCATTTTTATATTTTTTCTTTATTGGTTTTCTTTTTTTAATTGTTTCTTTCTTTTTTCTTTTTCTTTTTTTTTTTCTTCTTTCTGAACCTCTTTTTATCCCCTTTTCCCCCCTCACGATTTGGGATCTCTTCTGATTTGGCTAAAGCATATTTTCCTGGGGTTGTTGCCACCCTTTTAGTATTTTACTTGCTCCTTCATCTACTCTTATCTTTTTAGGCGGAAATGACAAGGCGGAAAAATTCACCACAAAAAAAAGAACAAGAGGCAGTACCAAAGGCTAGGGACCTAATCAATACAGACATTGGTAATATGTCAGATCTAGAGTTCAGAATCGTCATTCTGAACTCTAGATCTGACATATTACCAA
>NW_019160468.1:0-1068 GCF_002288905.1 Enhydra lutris kenyoni | reverse complement strand
AAAAAAAAAAAAAAAAAAAAAAAAAAGAAAAGAAAATGGAAGGAAGTAGCCTGGGTGGCTCAGTTGACTAAGCAACTGCCTTCAGCTCTGGTCATGATCCTAGAGTTCCAGGATCGAGTCTGGCATGGGGCTCCCTGTCTGCTTCTTCCTCTGACCCCCCTCTTCTCATGCTCGCTCTCCCTCTCTCATTCTGTCTCTCAAATGAATAAATAAAATCTTAAAAAAAAAAAGAGAGATGACAGATAAATGATCAGAGCACATAAGCAAAGACAACAGATAACTGGACAGTGGAAACAGAAACCATGGAAATAAGTGGTTTGCAACTAAATGACCACAAACCCATGGTCAGATGACTTGGGAAACAAACAAAATTACATGCTTTAAAAACCTCGTTGATTGGGGCACCTGGGTGGCTCAGTGGGTTAAAGCCTCTGCCCTTGGCTCAGGTCATGATCCCAGGGTCCTGGGATCCAGCCCCACATCGGGCTCTCTGCTCAGCAGGGAGCCTACATCCTCCTCTCTCTGCCTGCTTCTCTGTCTACTTGTGATCTCTGTCTGTCAAATAAATAAAATCTTTAAAAAAAAAAACAAACAAACCTCGTTGAAACTGTACATGCTAAGGCACGTATTCATTTTTATGACCAATACTACTCTTATTATTGCTTAAAACAGTTTGGCAGGCAGAAGGGTCAATGTCTTCAAAGGCACTAAAAAATAATTGACAATAGTAGGAAGAGAGACAAAGGTGTCATAGCCCTACATGAAGGTGGAAAGAACCGACAGGTATGCACAGACCTTATAAAACCTATTTGCTAATTACTTTAACTAATGCTCTTACTGCTCTCTTTTACTATTACGGTTATCAGCCTTACTTGATTAACAGTTCAAAGTCTCAAATGCGTGCCTGTTACAAAGGCAGCAGGAGGAAAATGAAAGTTAATAGTGCCATCATACTGCCAAGTCTCACATTAAATACTAAAAACTCGGGTGCCTGTGTGGCTCAGTGGGTTAAGCCGCTGCCTTCGGCTCAGGTCATGATCTCAGGGTCCTGGGATCGAGTCCCGCATC
>NW_019160467.1:0-1068 GCF_002288905.1 Enhydra lutris kenyoni | reverse complement strand
CCCTGAGCCCATTGAATGAATGCCACACCTGCCTGTACCAGGGGTCCTGCCCTTAGGCCCACACCTCCCTGCTTTTGCATGAACTCCTGGAGACGGGACCCCTCCATCAAACACCTGGCTCCATGGGGCAGGCATGGTCAGGTCATGGGCAGGGTTCCCTTTCCCCGAGACATCTGGCCCCTTCTGGGGACCCCCTAGCTGCAGACCACCATCAGAGCCCTGCCCCTTCCCTTCCTGCACCAGCCCTGCCTGCGGAGCACTTCCCAGCTCCGGGCTAGGTCAGCTGCTCTCAGACCTTCCTAGGCTTGGGCTTTAGGAAATGCAATGGTTGGGGTGCCTGGGTGGCACAGTCCTTAAGCATCTGTCTTCAGCTCAAGTCATGGTCCCAGGGTACTGGGATCAGGCCCCGCATCTGGCTCCCTGCTCAGCAGGATGCCTGCTTCTCCTTCTCACACTCCCCCTGCCTGTGTTCCCTCTCTCACTGTGTCTCTCTCTGTCAAATAATAAATAAAATCTTAGGGGGCGGGGGAAGGAAATGCAATGGTTTCCCACATTTCCAAGGCCATTTTAAGACCCAATAAGTAATGCTCTAAGCGGGAGGAGCTTCACCTTCTAGTCTCACCCATAGAGTTGATTGTGCTTCTCAGACCTCCCGAGCATCCTAGGATGAGCCCACTTGTGCTGGAAAATATGCACGTATGTATGCTTGGTTCTGCAGGGAAGCTCCAGGATGAACAAGAACAACCGCCCTCCTGTGCTGTTGGAGGTGTGAACCAGGAACATGGTTTTTCACTTAAAAAGAAAACATATTGTTATTGTAGACACTAAAGGAGAAAACCCTTTTAAACATTTTAGCGAGAAAGGAAGAGAGTTTTACTCAAACCCAAGTCAAGACAGCTGTCTGGGAGACACAATCTTCACAATGAAGAGAGTGCTCCAGGGGAGGAACATCTGGGGCAGGTTTCTATATTCTTTCTGTATTGTTTTTCATACAGAGTTACACATCATCATGAGGAAGAAAATTCCAGAAAGTTACAGACTTTTTCTTATGTTTTCAGTATGTGCAAG
>NW_019160466.1:0-1068 GCF_002288905.1 Enhydra lutris kenyoni | reverse complement strand
AATACTGAAAAGACTGAGCCTACATGTCAGGAATGAACTGGGGTAAACAAAAAACATGCAGGTGAAGAATTTGGAGTATAGAAGCCTGTCCACCCATTTACTCCAGCAGGTGCTAAACTGCCAACATCTCTAACCATCTGATTATGATTAGTTTCCATGAAGGAAGTTGTAGACAATCCATGAATCATGACCTTTTAGTCAATACAGCACAGAGAATTTCAACTTCTTAAAAAGGAATGGTTCACTAGAAGGAACCTTTAAATGTCCATTTAACTAAAGTATTGCTTACCTAAGTAAAACACACAAGGACTTATCTAGTTTTGTCATTTGGGTGGGGAGGTTGGTGGTGGTGATAAAATTTTCCTTTCAGGGATCTTGCAAATAAACTTGCGTTTATATGGCTATAAAGAAGGATATGGATTCTGATATGGCTGTTTTTAAATTGTCCAATTTAAATTGTTTACATTATATTTAAATTGTCCAATTAATTACAAAATTTGAAAGGTTAAGGCCTCGGGAAAAACTTCAGCTTAAGTGATTTATTTCTTAAAATGCTGAAAATGATAGAATCCCGGAAACATGGGCTTATCCATGGTTATAAAATGCTGTTTTTGTTTTGGTGAATGTTAAAAACAAAAACCACTTATGTATGTATTTTAAGTATACACACAAAAAAACCCCTAAATAAACAAAAAACCCAGAATGGTCCTTAGGCATATAGGAGTTAAACACAAATTCTGACTGACTGAGTAAAGACTATGAAGATTTCCCCCAACATTTAGAAAAGGTTCTCTAATGCAAGGGGATAATATATCATGGTCTCAAATATTCTTTTCTGATAAAGGAAGCAACTACAGAAAGCTTTTATTTGCTTAAAGTAACCAGTGCTATAGATGCAAAACCCCAACAACTCCCCCAATTCTACTTCAAAACAAACATCAAACTTGATTTTCATTAGAATGTTATTTCTTCACACTAATAAATCAAAAAACAAAGACCCAGATTTTATATATATATATAAATATATATAAAAAGCAATGCAAACAATTATTGAGCTTCATCTTCTGG
>NW_019160465.1:0-1069 GCF_002288905.1 Enhydra lutris kenyoni | reverse complement strand
GGCAAGACAAGTGACACCCACTCCCTGTGCGGAGAGACCGATGCCTGGCTTCGCAGGAAACACGGGGGGACGAGGAGGCCAGGGGCGCGTGCTCCACTCTGAGAAAGGAGTCTGGGCAGAAGGCAGGCCTCTCAAGTGCCTCTAGGCCCAAGGTGACGGCAGGTCTTTGGCCACCTCTCCCTGGCGCAGTCTGTCGCGTCCACCAAGCCCCGTACCCTGAACTCGCAGAAACAGCTCCCTGGAGGAACGGGCAATAGGCTACCGTCTTCCTCCAGGATGTGGAAGCGTTTGCGGTGGCAGGGGTGGCCGGGGACGTAATGGGGACCGTCCCCCAAAGAGTCTCCCTTCCCAGGGCGCGGGCGATGGGCAGTGTCCCGTTCGTCACTACTCTCGTCAGGGGAAGGCACAGGCCTATTCCTGAGTCCGCCTGAAGGCGAGAGGAAAAGGCCAGGCCCTGGCTCACCCTGGAGCAGCCAGTCTGGGCAGAGTGCCACCCTGGGGGACGCACGCTGCTGCAGGGACGAGGCTACGTCTCCAGACGTGGGTGAGGCAGGGTGAGCCCAGGGCGCGAACCAGGGCCCCCGTAAAGCAAGGCCAAAGAGGCAGCACCTCTCCCGCAACACTTCTTCCCTTCCGCGACAGAGCGAACGCCCAAAGCCTTGCTGGGAAGCAGCAGCGAAGTGCGTTTCGCGCCAAGCGGGAAAACCTCTGCGAAAGCTCAGCATTCGCTGGGAAGGAAGAGTCGTGTCTTTTGGCGGCTGCTACTTGCCTGAGCCAAGTGCTCCGCAGTGCGGCGTGAGAAACCAGCCCAGGACGAAACCTTCTTTGCCCGGCCATCCTGTCTGCCCGAGAGAGAAGCGTGTGGGCGCCTGGTGTAGCAGCCTTATGGAAAGGCACAAGCCTGTCACCACGGGCCCCGGTGCTTGTTTGGGGAGAGCGCGGCACGCCGCCCAGGGAGCACAGAGGAGACCGTGCCACTGCAGTCGGGAAACGGACGCGAAGCAGGAGAGCCAGCCCTCTGAGCAACAGTGGGACGGTGGCAAGACAAGTGACACCCACTCCCTGTGCG
>NW_019160464.1:0-1069 GCF_002288905.1 Enhydra lutris kenyoni | reverse complement strand
ATTTATTAGACTAAATAATCTAATAGAGGAACTGGCGGGTAGAAACACAATTGCTATAGACAGAATGTTTGAAATGTTGAAATCCCACATGTGATGGTATTAGGAGGTCAAGCACTTGAGAGGTGACTAGGTTGTGAGGGTAGAGCCCGCAGGAGTGGGGCCCAGGAGAACTCCCTGCCCTGCCACCATATGAAGACACAGCAAATAGGTAGCCATCTATAAAACATCTATAAATCTGAGGTGGATTTTCTGCAGACACCAAATCTGCTGGTACCTTGATCTTGGACTTTCCAGTCTCTTAAACTGTTAGAGATGTTTGTTGTTTATAAGCCATCCAGATAATGGAAGCTTGCTGTACCATCCTGAACATCTCCCAATGTCCTCCGTGTTATTCCTTATGCTCCATAAGTAAGTGAAATAATATGATAATTGAGTCTCTCTGCTTCACATATACAATGGAGTATTATGCCTCCATCAGAAAGGATGAATACCCAACTTTTGTGTCAACATAGACAGGACTGGAAAAGATGATGCTGAGTGAAGTAAGTAAAAGTCTGAAATTTTTGAAGATATCAGCATCACTTTTTATTTTTTCCTTCTAAATAGACATCATTTGTGGTGACAGTTTGATTCACAGCAAAAAAGTGAGCAGAAAGCAGAATTCTCATATACCCTGGGTCCCCATGTCTCCCCATGCACAGCCTCTCCCACTGTCAACATCCTATGCCAGAGCAGTGCATTTGTTATAAATGACAGACCTACTTTGACACATCACCCAAAGTCCATAGAAGCCATGAGGGTTCTCTTTTGGTGCTGTATATGTGTATGTAACTCAGGTTTTTTCTCTTGCTAGTCTATCTTTTGTCAGTTTAATTTGTACATTCCTAAGCTCTGAACCTAAGAAGGTGGAGGAAAAAGTTTCTTCCTCCACTCTGTTTCCTCCATGTATTACATAAACACTTGTCCAGGTTGAACCCTGGCTCTTCACAACAATAACCCTTGTGCTCTATTTGCTCACTCTTGTAATACATCTAACATAGTCTGAGAATTGTTTTGCCCATACCACTAT
>NW_019160463.1:0-1070 GCF_002288905.1 Enhydra lutris kenyoni | reverse complement strand
TACATACACACGGTAGCAATATTTTTCAAACCCCATACTGGGACGATTAGATTGCGATTCTTAGGCTTAATATTTAATAATTCATACGAAGAGGCCTGCTCAGACACTACTCTAACTACACATTTACTGATCCTGGTAGAAAAATGGAGAAAAAAAAAAAGAGTTAAGACTCCTTCCCTTAAAATTTGATGGTCCATATGGTTTTAAAATTAAATACACTAAGATGTTATTTTCTTTTTAGAATTCTGTCCTTCACATCAATAATCTTTCACTACAAGTTCAGATTACTTTTGTATTACTAAAACACATATTATTAAGGAAAAAAAAAAGCTGTCTCCCACTGAGTGTGAGCTAATGACTCTAAAGCTACTCAGGTGATACCAAAAATCCATCATGGTTCCTCATTCCCAAAGAAGATTCACTGCCTTTGATGGGGAACAATAACAAGGTCATTCTGGAGGTGGAATGCCTGGCGATGGTTCCTCACTGGTCTGTCAAGCTTCAAACAGGGAAGGAAATCCTTACTAAGATGCCAGGTTTCACCACTGTCCCAGCTGCTTTTCTTGTAGCCCCTACACAAGTTTTCGATCTTCCTCCTTCAAGGAATTCTCCCTCCAGGCCAGTTCTCAAGAGCAAAGGTTGCTCAGCTCCCTTGCAACTCCCTGGTGCCAGCTTCAGGCACAGGTCCTTCAAGCAAAGTCCTTAGTGCCTCTCAGCACCTACTGCTCTCCTCTCCTGGTGGTCTTTCCAGAAGGGGTCTTCTCTAGCTCTTCTAGCAGGAGATGGGCACTTCCCATCTGCCCCTGTTGCCGGACCAACCTTACCTATCCTGCAGGGTCAGGTCGGCTTGGCTTTTTATCTGTTGTTCTCTTCTGAGTGGTTAGTTTGTCATAGATACCGTGCTTTCCTTTTGTCAGGATTTACCCTGGACTATCAAAACCCTTTTCTTGTGCCAGTGAAGCCTATGAAACATTCCAGATGAGAGAACCAGGAACTCGAACAGATCATATTTATCCTGAGTGGTCTGTCCAAAATGAAAAATACATTTCTGAGGAGCCTCAAGATCTCTG
>NW_019160462.1:0-1070 GCF_002288905.1 Enhydra lutris kenyoni | reverse complement strand
CCCCCGCGGGGGGACACCATGCCAGGGCGCGGGCGGTGTGCTGTGCTCCGGTAGCCACTCCTCTCGTCTGGGGAAGGCCCAGGCCTGTTCCTGAGTCCGCCTGAACGCGACAGGAAAAGGCCAGGCCCTGGCTAACCCGGGAGCAGCCAGTCTGTGCAGAGTGCAACCCTGGGAGACGCACGCTGCTACGGGCACCAGGCTACGTCTCCAGACGTGGGGGAGGCAGGGGGAGCCCACGGCGCGAAGCTGGGCCCCGGGAAAGCAAGTCCCAAGAGGCACCCACTCTCCCGCAGCACTTCTTCCCTCTAGCGAGCGAGCCAACGCCCAAAGCCTTGCGGGGAAGCAGCAGCGAAGTGCGGTTCACGTCCAGCGGGAAACACTCTGCGAAAGCTCAGCGTTCGCTGGGAAGGAAGAGTCGGGTCTTTTGGCTGCTGCTGCTGCTTGCCTGAGCCAAGGGCTCTGCAGTGCGGCGTGAGAGACCCACCCCAGAACGAAAGCTTCTTTGCCCGGACATCCTGTCTGCCCGAGAGAGAAGCGTGTTGGCGCCTGGGAAAGCAGCCTTAAGGGAAGGGACAAGCCTGTCAACACGGTCTCTGGAGCTCGTGTTTGGAGAGCGCGGCACGCCTCCCCGGGAGCACTGCGAAGCCCATGGCACTGCAGTCGAGAAAAGGACACGAAGTAGGACAGCCTGCCCTCTTAGGAACCGGGTGCCGGGGGCAAGACAGGTGTCACACACTGACCCTGCGGAGATACCGAAGCCCGGCTGCTCAGGCAACACGAGGGGACGATGAATGCAGGGGCGCGGGCTCCACTCTGAGAAAGGAGTCTGGGCAGAAGGCAGGCCTGTCCTGGGCCTCTAGGCCCAAGGTGGCAGCAGGTCCTTGGTCACCTGTCCCTGGGGCAGCCTTTGCACGTCCAGTGGGCGCCCGACCCTGAACTCGCGGAAACAGCTCCCAGAAGGCACGCGCAACCGACTACCGTCTTCCTCCAGGATGTGTCAGCGTTTGCGGTGGCAGGGGTGGCCGGGGAAGGAACGGGGCCAGTCCCCCACGGGGGGACTCCATGCCAGG
>NW_019160461.1:0-1070 GCF_002288905.1 Enhydra lutris kenyoni | reverse complement strand
TGGCCTCAAAGCAACACATGTTGCTTCTGCTCTTATTTTATTGGCCAAAACAAATCACATGGCCTGACCTATCTTCAAAGCACATTCTTACCATGAATCTGGAAGGTTATTGGTTATCAGTCTTCATGTCAACCATCACTCATTAAAATAACATTAGATAAGGATTCTAATTCAAAATGTGTAGCCTGCATAATCATTTTAGACTTGTGGTTTTAAAGCCAGAGGTCAAAGATTATGCATAATATTGGAATATTTAAGAGAACTTGATGTCCATCATGTCTATAAGTTTAATTTAATATGTATAGAAGAGTTAAATATATGAAAGATTTTAAATATTTTTGTAAATTGGACAATTAAGTATCCAAATAGATATAGATGCAATTAAAAATATTTAAAGAAATCTAAACTAACTTGTAAATGTTTTTTTAAAAGATCTTATGTATTTATTTGAGAGGTAAAGAGACGGTGTGTGTGCGTGCACGTTCCTGAGAGCAAGGGGGAGGGGCAGAGGCAGAGGGAGAGGTACAGGCAGACATGCTGGGTGCAGGGCCCACCTTAGGGCTTTCTCATGGCCCTGAGATCACCACCTGAGCCAAAACCAGAGTCAGATGCTTAACTGACTGAGCCACTCAGGTGCCCTAAGCTAACTTTTTAATGTGTTTATAAAGTAATCTCAGTCTCCTTAGAAGTGATTGTTAATATTTTTTTGAGTTATAAATGGAGTAATAAATTTTGCCTGTTGAAATTAAAAGTATAAGAATGAATTAGGTTTATGAATTTATTACTCAAATAAATAGATAATAATTTTTAAAACCAAAGTAAACTTGAACAAATGCTATCCTTTTTGGGTATCAAATTCTCACATTTAATACTAGTCAATGCTATTATAATCTCAAGGTCTCCTTTACTTTCCTTTCTGAGCACAAAAGTCTGTGAAATGAATACTATTAGAGATTTAGTATGAAGGACATACTAAAAATATGTATTATAACAGAGGAGGACCTGAAGATGCAGTTGGCTAAGTTTCTAAAAGAATGATTATCTTTTCTTTTTAGCTTACATTAAAAAAA
>NW_019160460.1:0-1070 GCF_002288905.1 Enhydra lutris kenyoni | reverse complement strand
TCAAAATCAATAAGAATAGGTCCACACCCCGTCACCTAATAGTAAAATTTACAAGTCTTAGTGACAAAGAGAAAATCCTGAAAGCAGCCCAGGAAAAGAAGTCTGTAACATACAATGGTAAAAATATTAGATTGGCAGCAGACTTATCCACAGAGACCTGGCAGGCCAGAAAGAGCTGGCATGATATATTCAGAGTACTAAACGAGAAAAACATGCAGCCAAGAATACTATATCCAGCTAGGCTATCATTGAAAATAGCAGGAGAGATAAAAAGCTTCCAGGACAAACAAAAACTGAAAGAATTTGCAAACACCAAACCAGCTCTACAGGAAATATTGAAAGGGGTCCTCTAAGCAAGAGAGACCCTAAAAGTTGTAGATCAGAAAGGAACAGAGACAATATACAATAACAGTCACCTTACAGGCAATGCAATGTCACTAAATTCATATCTCTCAATAGTTACCCTGAATGTTAATGGGCTAAATGCCCCAATCAAAAGACACAGGGTATCAGAATGGATCAAAAAACAAAACCCATCTATATGTTGCCTACAAGAAACCCATTTTAAACCCGAAGACACCTCCAGCTTTAAAGTGAGGGGGTGGAAAAGAATTTACCATGCTAATGGACATCAGAAGAAAGCAGGAGTGGCAATCCTTAGATCAATTAGATTTTAAGCCAGAGACTATAATAAGAGATGAGGAAGGACACTATATCATACGCAAAGGATCTGTTCAACAAGAAGATCTAACAATTTTAAATATCTATGCCCCTAATGTGGGAACAGCCAACTATATAAACCAATTAATAACAAAATCAAAGAAACACATCAACAATAATACAATAATAGTAGGGGATTTTAACACTCCCCTCACTGAAATGGACAGATCATCCAAGCAAAAGATCAACAAGGAAATAAAGGCCTAAAATGACACACTGGACCAGATGGACATCACAGATATATTCAGAACATTTCATCCCAAAGCAACAGAATACACATTCTTCTCTAGTGCACATGGAACATTCTCCAGAATAGATCACATTCTTGGTCCTAAATCAGGTCTCAACCG
>NW_019160459.1:0-1070 GCF_002288905.1 Enhydra lutris kenyoni | reverse complement strand
TCAGCCTTCCGTGGCCAGGGTCCTGACCGTCGGGGCCTCCACCTGGGAAACCTCCGTCCGCGCCACGACTCCCCCTCACACCCCGGTGCAAATCGTGCCTTTCGGCGCTCCGGAGAAGCCTCAGAATGAGAGAAACGTTCGTTCCCCAACTGAGATCCTACGCACCCTCGGGCGCCCCAGCCGCTCGAATAGGCGTAGGCGGACGCCCTGCCCCAACCCGTCCCTCAACACTGCTCCGGCGACCCGCCCCTTTGCCGGGACCCCGGTTGGGCCGCGTTGTCTGGGCGCGTTTTCTGGGTTGCCGCGTTAGGCCCCGAGCGAGAAAGGGCCTTCGGCCACGGGGAGCAGGGTTGTCCGCAGGACTGCCCAAAGCCGGCCAATTCTCACGAGCGTTCTGCCCAAACCGATCCCGGTTTGGGCAGAACGCTCGTGAGAATTGGCCGGAAAACGACCGGCCAACTCACTTCGGGCGCGGAACGTCTGCAGGGCAGCCCCCGGGGCCTGGCCCAACATCGCGAGCCGTCGCGTCCAAACCCCGCCAGGAATCCCTCCGGGAGTCATTTTCCGTCTTGCGCAAGGCCTCCTGCTCCAAAACCTGCGGTGGTCCCTAACAAGCCCTGTCCGCTGGGGTCGGGTGTACCCCGAGCCCCGGACACGAACCGTTGCCTGCTCCCCCAGCCTTCCGTGACCAGGGTCCTGACCATCGGGGCCTCAACCTGGGAAACCTCCGTCCGCGCCACGACTCCCCCTCACAACCCGGCGCAAATCGAGCCTTTCGGCGCTGCAGAGAAGCCTCAGAATGAGAGAAACGTTCGTTCCCCAACTGAGATCCTACGCACCCTCGGGCACCCCAGCCGCTCGAATAGGCGTAGGCGGACACCCGGCCCCAACCCGTCCCTCAACACTGCTCCGGCAACCCTCCCCTTTGCCGGGTTCCCCCGGTGGGCCGCGTCGTCTGGGCGCGTTTTCTGGGTGGCCGCGACAGGCCCCGAGTGAGAAAGGGCCCTCTGCAACGGGGAGCTTGGCGTTCCGCAGGGCTGCCCAACACCGGCCAATTCTCACGAGCGTTC
>NW_019160458.1:0-1070 GCF_002288905.1 Enhydra lutris kenyoni | reverse complement strand
GTGGACATTGCTGCTATAAACATTGGGGTACAGATGGCCCTTCTTTTCACTACATCTGTATCTTTGGGGTAAATACCCAGTAGTGCAATTGCAGGGTCATAGGGAAGTTCTATTTTTAATTTCTTGAGGAATCTCCACACTGTTCTACAAAGAGGCTGCACTGACTTGCATTCCCACCAACAGTGTAAGAGAGTTCCCCTGAAAGTACTTTTGATGAAGATAAACTATCACTGTTGTAATGTGTCTGCTGGGGGTTAATCACGTTAGTGTGTGGCTGTCACACTCCAGAATATCAGAGTACCTTCTGTCTTTTATGGGTGCCCTTTAGATGAGCATACTTTACTACACAGTTTTTTAAAGCTTTATTTATTTATTTATTAGAGAGAGAGTGTGTGTGCACATGGCAGGGAAGGGCAGAGGGAGAGGTTTGAGAAACTCAAACAAGCTTTGTAATGAGCACAGTGGTCACTGTGGGCTCTATCTCTTGACCTTGAGATCATGACTGGAGCTCCAAAACCAAGAGTGGAAGGCTTAACTGACTGTGGTTACAAAGTATTTTTAAAAGGAAAATAAGAGATTTCTAATTCTGATATATCTTTCTTTAATTTCATTTGCAGAAGTGGAGAATAAAGATTTGAACAAGGGAATACTGTTTTAAAATATACTCTAGTTACTTTCATATGCAAATTTAACACATTGCCAAGATCAAGTTGTTTTATTTGGGTACCTGTTTCAAGATGGTGTTTTGAAAATCTTCCATTGACTTTACACATTCAAAAGAATTGACCAGCTTTATACAGGAATAGTAGTATAATAAGCACATATAAATTCTTTCATATATCTTCAAAGAATTATAAGTGTTTTAGCAACCATAGTATATTTAGTAACCTTCATTAAAACAGGTGATCAAGGGGAGGAGTCAAGATGGCGGAGAAGTAGCAGGCTGAGACTACTTCAGGTAGCGGGAGATCAGCTAGATAGCTTATCTAAAGATTGCAAACGCCTACAAATCCAACGGGAGATCGAAGAGAAGAAGAACAGCAACTCTAGAAACAGAAAATCAACCACTT
>NW_019160457.1:0-1070 GCF_002288905.1 Enhydra lutris kenyoni | reverse complement strand
CCTCTTCTTATCTACTTTTGTCAGTCTTTTTGTTTGTCTGTTTTTGTTTGTATACCTCATAAATCTTACCTTGGGGCCCATTTGGGCTGGGCCTTCTCTTTTATTTTATCTTTCTTTTTTTCCTGTCTCTCTCCCCTCTCTCTCTTTTTTTTTTTCTTTTCTTCTTTTTTCTCTCTTTCTTTTTTCTTTGGTTTAGGTGGGGTCTCTTGATTGCTCAGAAGTGTTCCAGGGTGGACCTCGACTGCACCACAGTCGATACATCCAGATACATCCATTCAGCCATCTCTCACCAAAATGACCAGGAGGAGAAATGCCCAACAGAAGAAAAATTCAGAGGCTGGGCTTTCTGCAACAGAGCTAATGGCTATCGACATAGACAATATGTCAGAAAGGGTATTCGGGCTAACAATTATCCAGGCAATAGCTAGGTTGGAGAAAGCCAAGGATGACAAAACGGAATTGGTTAAGGCAGAAATGAAAGCCACCAGGGATGATGTTCATAATGTTAGGGCAGAACTGAAAGCCACCAGGGATGATGTTCACCATGTTCTCAATGAGGTACAATCTAATATAAATTCTCTAAAAGTTAGGGTAACTGAGACAGAAGATAGAATTAGTGATCTGGAAGACAAACAGATAGAGAGAAAGGACCAGGAGAAAGCCTGGAACAAACAGCTTGGAAGCCACGAAAACAGAATCAGGGAAATAAATGATGCCATGAAACGTTCCAACGTCAGAATTATTGGAATCCCTGAAGGGGAGGAGAAAGAAAGAAGTTTAGAAGATAGAGTGGAACAAATTCTCCATGAGAATTTTCCCAATCTCGCGAATGGATCCAGTGTTCATATACTAGAGTCAGAACAGTTTCCCCCCAAGATTATAGATTCTAAAAAAAAAAAAAAAAAAAAAAAATCAAGGCACCTGATAGTAAAATTGAGAAATCATAATTATAGATACAATCACTTGAAAGCTGCTAGGACAAAGAGGCTCCTTATGTACAGAGGAAAGCCCATCAGAATAACTCCAGACCTGTGCACAGAAACCTGGGAAGCCAGAAAGGGCTGGAAAGA
>NW_019160456.1:0-1071 GCF_002288905.1 Enhydra lutris kenyoni | reverse complement strand
ATTCCTTTCTCACATTGAGGTCCTTCATCCATTTTGAGTCTATTTTCCTGTGTGGTGCAAGGAAATGGTCCAATTTCATTTTTCTACATGTGGCTGTCCAATTTTCCCAACACCTTTTGTTGAAGAGGCTGTCTTTTTTCCATGGACATTCTTTCCTGCTTTGTTGAAGATTAGTTGACCATACAGTTGAGGGTCTATTTCTGGGCTCTCTATTCTGTTCCATTGATCTATGTGTTGTTTCGTGCTGGTACCATACTGTCTTAATGATGACAGCTTTGTAATAGAGCTTAAAGTCTGAAATTGTGATGCCACCAACTTTAGCTTTCTTTTTCAATATTCCTTTGGCTATTCGAGGTCTTTTCTGGTTCCATATAAATTTTAGGATTATTTGTTCCATTTCTTTGAAAAAAATGGATGGATTTTGATAGAGATTGCATTAAATGTGTAGATTGCTTTAGTAGCATAGACATTTTCACAATATTTGTTCTTCCAATCCATGAGCATGGAACATTTTTCCATTTCTTTGTGTCTTCCTCAATTTCTTTCATGAGTACTTTATAGTTTTCTGGGTATAGATTCTTAGCCTCTTTGGTTAGGTTTATTCCTAGGTACCTTATGGTTTTGGGTGCAATTGTAAATGGGATTGACTCCTTAATTTCTCTTTCTTCTGTCTTGTTGTTGATGTAGAGAAATGCAACTGATTTCTGTGCATTGATTTTATATCCTGACACTTTACTGAATTCCTGTACAAGTATTAACAGTTTTCGAGTGGAGTCTTTTGGGTTTTCCACATATAGTATCATATCATCTGCAAAGAGTGATAGTTTGACTTCTTCTTTGCCGATTTGGATGCCTTTAATTTCCTTTTATTGTCTGATTGCTGAGGCTAGGACTTCTAGTACTATGTTGAATAGCAGTGGTGATAATGGACTCCCTTCCGTGTTCCTGACCTTAGCGGAAAAGCTTTCAGTTTTTCTCCATTGAGAATGATATTTGTGGTGGGTTTTTCATAGTTGGCTTTGACAATATTGAGGTATGTGCCCTCTATCCCTACACTTTGAAGAGTTTTGA
>NW_019160455.1:0-1072 GCF_002288905.1 Enhydra lutris kenyoni | reverse complement strand
GCACCGTGAGTCCAGGGGCCCAGCTTGCACGGGAAGCTTATACCCGACAGCGAGATCAGAAAGGACGAAATTCACTCATTGAGAGTCAGTCCCCTAATTCGGCAACAAGGGAGCTGGCATCTCTACGGACCGACTCTCCAGAAGCACTGGGGGAGCACTTCTCTCCGTGTGGCATGCCCTGGCAGCGTGCCATCCTGCTGCCCCATGAAAACAGCCAAGAGGTATTGAAGGCGCCATCCACAGTCTACGGTCTTCTGCACTCAGACCGACCCAGTGTTTCCTTCTTCACGATGGTGGACAGGCACACATGTGTATAAGAGGAAGACACGGGAGGAAGAAGGAGGAAAAGAGGAGGAGCGGGGAGGCAGGGAGAGAGGGAGGTAGACGGACGGAGGGAAGAAGGGAGGAAGAGAAAACGAGAACTGTATACCCAGTGACACTGGGTAACTTGCTTGGCTGCTTAACAAGGTGAGGACGAGAGTCTCCAACTCATCCTGTTATCCCCCGAACGGCCCCACTTGGGTCACGGAAAGTCCCACATCCTGGAAGAGCCCTCTGCTTTTCTGCGTGACGCGGCACCGCTGTCTCTCAGGAAGTTCGGTGACTGCTGCTTGCTTCGTCTGGGTGTACCGCGGCTGTTTCTATCGCCCTGCTTGATTCTGCCTTCACACGCGGAAGAGATGAACTCGCATATCCTGCAGCCGAGAGTCTGTGATCGAACTGGGATAGGCAGGTGGGGGGTGGGGGCTCCACGAGACAGATGCCTGTGGGAGTCCGGAATCAGGCTTGGTGGGGAAGCCGACTTGGGCTCAGGCATGACTTCGGTTCATCGCTAGGCATATTGCCAGTTCCTCACGAGGCATGTCGCCAGTCTACGTGTAACCCAGGCACCAGCGCTGGGGAAGGACCGCTAAACTGCCTCGCCAACCTCTTCCCAGGCCGGTGGGACTTATAACACACGATGAAATTCCTAGAGCAGGAACGCAGATGCTGATGTGACCACCTTGTTTGCATCTGAAATGTTTTCCACGAGTTATTCCCAATTAAGACACACATTAAGCACTTATTTGCT
>NW_019160454.1:0-1072 GCF_002288905.1 Enhydra lutris kenyoni | reverse complement strand
CTTAGCCTCTTTGGTTAGGTTTATTCCTAGGTATCTTATAGTTTTGGGTGCAATTGCAAATGGGATTGACTCCTTAATTTCTCTTTCTTCTGTCTTGTTGTTGGTGTAGAGAAATGCAACTGATTTCTGTGCATTGATTTTATATCCAGACACTTTCCTCATCAGTTTTACCTTTACTGAAGGAAAAGAAATCCAGAGAAAATTAAAAAATGAATTAAAGATCATTTGCAGGTTATTTTCATCTAGTCTAAATCCAACTTTCTCCACGCTTTTCATGATGAGGCATTACTATGCTTCTCAACCAAACCAGCAGAGACAGCAGCTGCTGAAATCTGAAAGATCCCCAAAATCTATTGAAAGGCAAAAGGTGGGAAGCATGACATTTGCATTTCAGGGTTGAGGTTATAGGGAGGTTGTTACTCAATTATAGCCAGATTGGGTTTTGTGATAAACTGTAGGTTGTATCTGATCACTAGATGATATCTTTAGAAGAGATTCCTATGTGATTCTTTTTTCAGTTATTGTACAACCCACTAAAAGCATCATTGTGTGCAATTAAGTACATGTCTCAATTTTCATGCAAACTTCATTAATCTTTTACGCTTTGCTTTACTTTTTTTTCTTATTGATCCAAGTGAGTCATAGTTTCTGATTATAATTAAATGCCACAATGCTAGGCATCCATTTTCAACACTACTTTTACCCAAATTTCATTCATAAAATGAATTGATTATGAATGTTATATTCATTATACCACACTACAAATTCATGTACTCTGGATGCTTTGAGCATCTGTATATAATATGGTTAATATACAAATATAATCATAAGGACACATCTCTACTGATCATTTGCCTTGCTGGAGAGAGATGGCCAACTCTAACTATCTCTTATCTACTCCAATTGCATGGTAATTCCTGATAGCATACAACTTCCTTCCAGCCAGCATCACTCTGGTCCCAGATATCTTTAGCTGCTTGGCAACTGCTGCAAATCCCTGCTCATGGTATCATCACTAACTATGTTTACTTTTATTCTGAATGATGCATGCAGCTACAGGAGCTGGAAAGTT
>NW_019160453.1:0-1072 GCF_002288905.1 Enhydra lutris kenyoni | reverse complement strand
AGATGGCAGAGAAGTAGCAGGCTGAGACTACTTCAGGTAGCAGGAGATCAGCTAGATAGCTTATCTAAAGATTGCAAACACCTACAAATCCAACGGGACACCGAAGAGAAGAAGAACAGCAATTCTAGAAACAGAAAATCAGCCACTTTCTGAAAGGTAGGACTGGCGGAGAAGTGAATCCAAAGCGACGGGAAGATAGACTGCGGGGGAGGGGCCGGCTCCAGGCAAGCAGCGGAGCAACGGAGCACAAAATCAGGACTTTTAAAAGTCTGTTCCCCTGAGGGACATCATTCCAGAGGCTTAACCAGGGTGAAGCCCACTTGTGGCCAGCGTGGCCTCAGGTCCTGAAGGGTCACAGAAGGATTGGGGGTGTCTGAGTGTCACAGAGCTTACAGGTATTAGAAAAGGGAAGCTGGCTACAGAGACAGAGCTGAGGAGTGAGCTCTCAGCTCGGGGTTACCTTGAACCGGTCGCAGGCTCGGTCAGCTCGGAGCGTGGCCAGAGGCCAGGGTGACGGGAGTAATTGGGTGCTATTCTCTGAGGGCGCACTGAGGAGTGGGGCCCTGAGCTCTCAGCTCCTCTGGGCCGGAGACTGGGAGGCCGCCATCTTCATTCCCGTCCTCCGGAACTCTACTGAAAGTGCTCAGGGAACAAAAGCTCCCGAAAGCAAACCCCAGCGGGTTACTCAGCCCGGCCCCTGGTAAGGGCAGTGCAATTCTGCCTGGGGCAAAGACACTTGAGAATCACTACAACAGGCCCCTTCCCCAGAAGATCAACAAGAAATCCAGCCAGGACCAAGTTCACCTACCAAGGAGTGCAGTTTCAATACCAAGGAGAGCCACTGAATTCCAGAGGAGGAGAAAGCAAAGCACGGAACTCATGGCTTTCTCCCCATGATTCTTTAGCCTTGTAGGTAATTTAATTTTTTTTTCTTTTTCAATATTTTTTTCTCTTCTTCTGCTAAATTTTTTTTAACTTTTACCCTTTTCTTTTTTAACGTTTTTTAAATATTTTATCTAATATATATATTTTTTCTTTTTTATATTTTTTGTTTACTTGTTTTTTTTTTTTT
>NW_019160452.1:0-1073 GCF_002288905.1 Enhydra lutris kenyoni | reverse complement strand
TGTGTGTCCAGAATGGCCGTGGAATACAGTGGAGTCCTCATGGGACCATGGGTGATTCTTCCTCCCTGGGGATTCTGCCTAGCTCCCAATAGTTTGGTGTCTTACTGCGGGAAGGGAAGAGTTCTGTTTTCTTTCTCAGATGTCCCCCCAAAACAGTGATTCCAGAGGCGGGCTCTGGGTCGGGGGCCTGGAAAACTACACCTAGTATTAGTATATGGGCCTAGGGGTGTGGCAGGCCCTGCATGTGGGCTTCTGGTCCAGCTACCGAGGGAGCTTGTTTTAAAGCTGGCTCAGGGTGAGGGTCACAAGGCCTGTTTGTGCCCAGAGCGTCCCTAATGAGTGGGTGTGGTCTCATGGTCCATGCAGCTGGCTCCAACTCTGAGGGTTGGACACCCATCCCAACAGCAAGGTTTCCTGTTATGGGGAAGGAGGGGTACTCTTTTGTGCTTCAGGCTCTCCTCGTAGGCAGGGATTTGAGCTAAGTTCTGGGAACAGATACCTGAATAACCTGGTTGGGTAAAGAAGACAGCCTCGGGCCATGGCAGGTCACACATCCTGGATGCGGCTCGCTATCTGTGTTGCTGACAGGAGGTCGCGGTTCAGACTCTGTCAGACAGAGCATTCGTGCACAGGGCAGACTATGATATTGAGGTGCCCTCAAGGTATTTGCAGGTGGATCCTCATGTGGGCTTTCTGGGCAGACTCGTAAAGCACTTTTCTTTCTCGTGAGCAGGCAGAATGCTGCATTGTGGGCTGGTGGGCTTGTGGGCTATGAGTGTGAGGATGGAGTCTAGAGAATCAAGCTATGGTTATGTTCAGTGTCGAGTTCAGCATAGAAGCAGTTGATTCGAGATCTCGAGCAACTAAGTAAGGGCGAGTGTCAGATATTCGTGCATGCTCTAGTTTGTGTCCATGATGGCCAACTAATGGAGGAGTGGCCTCATGAAGTCATGGAGATTTTCCATGCTGGGTCTTATGAGATGCTTAAAACTGCTAGGTTTCATTCTGAGGGACGGGGGAGTCCAATTTGATGGCTCCAGTGTCCCCCAAATGGAAAGATTGGATAGCAGAGT
>NW_019160451.1:0-1073 GCF_002288905.1 Enhydra lutris kenyoni | reverse complement strand
ACAGCAGTGCAGCCTCCTCAGGACCGGCCTCTGGAGGAGGAGGTGAGGAGAAGCCACCTGAGCGGAAACAGGGAAGGGGGTGCGTGGTCTCAGGCTCCCATGGAAGAAGGGCACGCTGTGTAGACACTGGGGCTTCTGTGGTTTTGTGTGTGGTGACGTGGCCTCCCATAGTGCTATGTGCGGGACTGTGGGTTCTCCCCTTTCTAGGCTCGGATGTGCACCCCGGGTCCCACGTCTGTGTTTGTGCACATGCGGATTCGGTTCCTGGGGTTCCTCAGACAGTCTACAGTCAGGGAATAGCCTTGGTGCTCATCACCCCCCACCCCGCCTTGGCCATACCGGGTCCTTGCCTTGTCCACACCCGCTTCAGGGTTGGTCCAGAGTCTGCAAGTTCAGGAGCGACAGCGTGGACTCTGTAGACAGCTTTGGGGAGAGGAGGTATATTCCCAGTGCCGGTTCCTCCCTGAGCACAGAGTGTCTCCCCGACTCCGTGTGTCTCCCTCCCTGTCATCAGTGTCTCATGGCTGTCAGAGGACAGGTCTGTCACCTCTTTGTTCAGGGAACTCCTGGGTATCTTGGTCTTTTGATGCAGTCGTAAATGAGATTGTTCTCCATAGTCTCTTTTTTTTTAAGATTTTATTTATTTATTTGACAGACAAAGATCACAAGTAGGCAGAGAGGCAGGCAGAGAGAGAGAGGAGGAAGCAGGCTCCCCGCTGAGCAGAGAGCCTGATGCGGGGCTCGATCCCAGGACTCTGGGATCGTGACCTGAGCCGAAGGCAGAGGCTTTAACCCACTGAGCCACCCAGGCGCCCCTCCATAGTCTCTTTTTGATGGTTCCTTTGGAGCATGTTGAAATGCATGTGATTACTGTATATTGATTTTGTTCCTTGCAAGTTTCTAGAATTTATGAGTTCTGTTCTCCTTGAACTCAAACAGCCAGTTATTTGACCAGCCCAATGGGTTTATTTGGGAAGAGCAGAGAATGGCAATCTGGACTGAGCAAGCTCGGGTTCCATCACAGGTAAGTGCAAGAAACAAAGGAGAGGAAAGTTATTTCATGGAGAAGGAGG
>NW_019160450.1:0-1073 GCF_002288905.1 Enhydra lutris kenyoni | reverse complement strand
TTCTCCCATTCTGGAAGGTTTAGGCAACTGAGATGTGCAGAGTTCCCTCGGGAGAGCAGGCCCAGTGATGCTGTTTTGTTCTGGAGGTCCCATCCTGGAGGGCATGTGGTCACGGCTTTGGGAACCAAGTCTTCAAACAGCAACTCGGGGTAGATAAAGGAGCGAAGTTAT
The DNA here is from genome assembly GCF_002288905.1 of Enhydra lutris kenyoni. Classification (NCBI taxonomy): domain Eukaryota; kingdom Metazoa; phylum Chordata; class Mammalia; order Carnivora; family Mustelidae; genus Enhydra; species Enhydra lutris. Next base: position 902 of record NW_019160450.1, on the reverse strand, counting down.
GGTAGGCCCGATCTGCTGACCCTGAAAGCAACTCCTCAGGATTTGAAATTCGGATGCCTGGGAGCAGTAGCAGAGGCTTTTCTGTCTGGACTCTATATCCAGGATGACCTCGGAGTGATAGGATAGCTACATGGGTCCATGGGAGGTTCTTCCTATGTGGGGTTTTTCCCCGGTTCCCAAGAGTTTGCTGTCTTTCTGGGGGAAGGGAAGAGTGCTGTTTTCCACGTCAGGGGTCCCGCCCAAACAAGGATTCCAGAGTGGGGTTGTGGGTCACGTGGCCTCACAACCCCACCAAGGGTTCGGATTTGGGCCAAGAGGCACGAGAGGCCTGCTCTCTGGCTTCCTGCACCAGCCCCCAACAGGGTGTGCTTTAAAGGGGTCTCAGGCTGAGGGTCCCAAGGCCTGCTTGGGCCCAGCTGCCCCTCCTGAGTGGGCGTGGTCTGATGGGCCCTGTAGCTGGCTCCCACTCTAGAGCAGTACAACCATCTCAACAACCACATTCCTGTCATGAGGAAGGAGGAGTACTCTGCTGTGATTCAGGTTACCCCATAGGCAGGGATTTGCGCTACCTTCTGGGGTCAGATACCTGCATACCCAGGTTCACAGGAGATGATGGGCTCTGACCAAGACAGAGCCCACCTGCAGGATATGGGTCGCGCTATGTGGCTGGATGACAGGAGGCCGGGGCTCGGGCTGTGTCAGACAGAGCATCAGTTCACAGGGCGGCCTATGATATCAGGGTGCCCTTGAGGGCCCATGCTGCTGGACACTCATCTGTGGATTCTGGGCAGACACGTCGGGTATTTCTTCCTTCCGGTGGGCAGGCAGAAGGCAGCTTTTTTTTCCAGAATTCCCAATATGGATGGCCTGCTGGCAAGGTGTGTGAGGATGGAAGTCTGAAA
>NW_019160449.1:0-1073 GCF_002288905.1 Enhydra lutris kenyoni | reverse complement strand
ATATCAGATCAATTAGATTTTAAGCCAAAGACTGTAATAAGAGATGAGGAAGGACACTATATCATACTCAAAGGATCTGTCCAACAAGAAGATCTAACAATTTTAAATATCTATACCCCTAACATGGGAGCAGCCAACTATATAAACCAATTAATAACAAAATCAAAGAAACATATCAACAATAATACAATAATAGTAGGGAACTTTAACAATCCCTTCACTGAAATGACAGATCATACAAGCAAAATATCAACAAGGAAATAAAGGCCTTAAATGACACACTGGATCAGAAGGACATCACAGATATATTCAGAACATATCATCCCAAAGCAACAGAATACACATTCTTCTCTAGTGCACGTAGAACATTCTCCAGAATAGATCACATCCTCGGTCCTAAATCAGGTCTCAACTGGTATCAAAAGATTGGGATCATTCTCTGCATATTTTCAGACCACAATGTTCTGAAGCTAGAACTCAATCACAAGAGGAAATTTGGAAAGAACCCAAATACATGGAGACTAAACAGCATCCTTCTAAAGAATGAATGGGTCAACCAGGAAATTAAAGAAGAATTGAAAAAATTCATGGAAACAAATGATAATGAAAACACAACAGTTCAAAATCTGTGGGACACAACAAAGGCAGTCCTGAGAGGAAAATATATAGTGGTACAAGCCTTTTTCAAGAAACAAGAAAGGTCTCAGGTACACAACCTAACCTTACACCTAAAGGAGCTGGAGAAAGAACAAGAAAGAAACCTTAAACCCAGCAGGAGAAGAGAAATCATAAAGATCAGAGCAGAAATCAATGAAATAGAAACCAAAAAAACAATAGAACAAATCAATGAAACTAGGAGCTGGTTCTTTGAAAGAATTAATAAGATTGATAAACCCCTGGCCAGACTTATCAAAAAGAAAAGAGAAAGGACCCAAATAAATAAAATCATGAATGAAAGAGGAGAGATCACAACTAACACCAAAGAAATACAGACAATTATAAGAACATACTATGAGCAACTCTACGCCAACAAATTTGACAATCTGGAAGAAATGGATGCATTCCTAGAGACA
>NW_019160448.1:290-1073 GCF_002288905.1 Enhydra lutris kenyoni | reverse complement strand
CTCCTCCCTCACCTCCAGCAGCATCTCCTCCAACAGCACCTCCTCCAGCAGCATCTCCTCCAGCAGCAACTCCTCCAGCAGCACATCCTTCAGCAGCACCTCCTCCATCATCATCTCCTCCAGCAGCATCTCCTCCATCAACACCTCCTAATCAGCACCTCTCCAGCAGCATCTCCTCCATCAGCGTCTCCTCCATCAGCACCTCTTTCAGCAGCATCTCCTCCATAAGCAGAAGTCCTGGACCTCAGAGCCCATCATGTGTAACAGTAAGGACAACACCCACAACCTGCAGGAGACCTCCTGCTCCACCTCGTCCCTCACCTCTTCTGTCAGCATGTCCTGCTTCACCATGTCCTGCATCAGCACCTCCTCCCTCACCTCCATCATCACCTCCTCCATCAGCACCTCCTCCAATGTCACCTCCTCCCTCAGCACCTGCTCCATCAGCACCTCCTCCCTCAGCACCTGCTCCATCAGCATCTCCTCCATCAACACCTCCTCCATCAGCACCTCCTCCCTCAGCACCTGCTCCATCAGCATCTCCTCCATCAGTACCTCCTCCCTCAGCACCTGCTCCATCAGCACCGCCTTCAACAGCATCTCCTCCAGCAGCACCTCCTCCAGCAGCACCTCCTCATCATCAACTCCTCCATCAGCATCTCCTCCATCAGCACCTCCTCCAATGTCACCTCCATCAGCACCTCCTCCATCAGCATCTCCTCCATCAGCACCTCCTCCATCAGCATCTCCTCCATCAGCACCTCCTCCAGCAGCACCTCCTCC
>NW_019160448.1:0-190 GCF_002288905.1 Enhydra lutris kenyoni | reverse complement strand
CTCCTCCCTCAGCACCTGCTCCATCAGCATCTCCTCCATCAGCACCTTCTCATCATCAACTCCTCCATCAGCATCTTCTCCATCAGCACCTCCTCCCTCAGCACCTGCTCCATCAGCACCGCCTTCAACAGCATCTCCTCCATCAGCACCTCCTCCAGCAGCACCTCCTCATCATCAACTCCTCCCTCAG
>NW_019160447.1:0-1073 GCF_002288905.1 Enhydra lutris kenyoni | reverse complement strand
GATCTCTCCTCTTTCATTCATGATTTTATTTATTTGGGTCCTTTCTCTTTTCTTTTTGATAAGTCTGGCCAGGGGTTTATTGATCTTATTAATTCTTTCAAAGAACCAGCTCCTAGTTTCATTGATTTGTTCTATTGTTTTTTGGTTTCTATTTCATTGATTTCTGCTCTGATCTTTATGATTTTTCTTCTCCTGCTGGGTTTAGGCTTTCTTTCTTGTTCTTTCTCTAGCTCCTTTAGGTGTAGGGTTAGGTTGTGTATTCGAGAACTTTCTTGTTCTTGAGAAAGGCTTGTACTGCTATATATTTTCCTCTCAGTACTGCCTTTGCTGTGTCCCATGGATTTTGAAGCATTGTGTTTTCATTATCATTTGTTTCCATGAATTTTTTCAATTCTTCTTTAATTTCCTGGTTGACCCATTCATTCTTTAGGAGGATGCTGTTTAGTCTCCATGTATTGGGTTCTTTCCAAATTTCCTCTTGTGATTGAGTTCTAGCTTCAGAGCATTGTGCTCTGAAAATATGCAGGGAATGATCCCAATCTTTTGATACCAGTCAAGACCTGATTTAGGACTGAGGATGTGATCTATTCTGGAGAATGTTCCATGTGCACTAGAGAAGAATGTGTATTCTGTTGCTTTGGGATGAAATGTTCTGAATACATCTGTGATGTCCATCTGGTCCAGTGTGTCATTTAAGGCCTTTATTTCCTTGTTGATCTTTTGCTTGGATGATCTGTCCATTTCAGTGAGGGGAGTGTTAAAGTCCCCTACTATTGTTGTATTATTGTCGATGTGTTTCTTTGATTTTGTTATTAATTGGTTTATATAGTTGGCTGCTTCCACGTTAGGGGCATAGATATTTAAAATTGTTAGATCTTCTTGTTGGACAGACCCTTTGATTATGATATAGTTTCCTTCCTCATCTCTTATTATAATCTTTGGCTTAAAATCTAATTGATCTGTGATAAGGATTGCCACCCCAGCTTTCTTCTGATGTCCATTAGCATGGTAAATTGTCTTCGGGTCCAAAATGAGTTTCTTGTAGGCAACATATTGATGGGTTTTGTTTTTTT
>NW_019160446.1:0-1074 GCF_002288905.1 Enhydra lutris kenyoni | reverse complement strand
AAAAAAAAAAGAGTATGCGTTTCTCTACTTCTCTAGGTTTCCTTAATGTGTTTTAATAGATATTTATATTTTCCTATATAAAGGACATTCACATCTTTTATCTTATTCTAGTTACCTTTGTTTTTTTTTCCCCTTGTGTAAATACTGTATTTGATCATTTTTTTTTTTCCAAACCACTCCTGCCAAGGTCTCTGTGCTTCCAAATCTCAGGTCATTTCTCAGTCTTCAGCTTTTTGAAGTATTTACAGCATTTGTTATCGTTGGCCAAACCCTTTTTAAAATTTTATTTTTTTAATTTTTTTAAAAAAGATTTTGTTTATTTGTAAGAGACAAAGAGAGTGAGAGCATAAGAAGTGGGGGAGAGGCAGGCAGAGAAGCATGCTCCTTGCCAAGCAAAGAGCCCTGTGCAGAACTGGATCCCAGACCCTGGGATCACAACCTGAGCCAAAGGCAGGAGTCCCCACACCCTTCTCTTTATTAAAAATTTGTTATTGTGGGGCGCCTGGGTGGCTCAGTGGATGGGGCTGCTGCCTTCGGCTCCGGTCATGATCTCAGGGTCCTGGGATCGAGCCCCGCATCGGGTTCTCTGCTCAGCAGGGAGCCTGCTTCCCCCTGTCTCTCTGCCTGCCTCTCTGCCTACTTGTGATCTCTCTCTTAAAAAAAAAAAATGTTATTGTAAAATACATCATGCATATATTTTAAAAACATTTTATTTATTTAGAGAGAGTAAGAGCAAGTGGAGGGAGAGAGAGGGAATCCCAAGGAGACTCCATGCTGAGCCCAACGTGGGGCTCGATATCATGACCGAGATCATGATCCAAGCTGAAATCAAGAGTTGGACACTCAACTGACCAAGCTACCCAGGTGCCCCAAAGATTGTATTTTTTTTAGAGCAGTATTAGGTTTACAACAAAACTGATAGGAAGGTACAAGTTTGCACATATCCCTTGCCTCCCCATTCTCAACATCACTCACCAGAACAGTACATGTGTTGCTGAGGATAAACCTACATTGACACATCACAGTCACCCAGAGTCCATAGTCTACTTAGAATTCATTCCTGTGTTGAACATT
>NW_019160445.1:0-1074 GCF_002288905.1 Enhydra lutris kenyoni | reverse complement strand
CCTCCTCTCTCTCTGCCTCTCTGCCTACTTGTGATCTCTGTCTGTCAAATAAATATCTGAAAAAAAAAATTAAAAAAAAAACTATAAAAACCTCGAAAGGCATGAAACGTTCTAGAATGGAAGGTAGGTGAATATAGTTTTGGGGCTGAACATCCGGCCCCGTGGGACTCACGTCCCCAGAGTCTGCCGTCCCGCCCTGACCCCTGGGTGGCACTGGCCCAGCCCGCTCTGGGCGGCTCTGCACGTTCGTGTTCCTGGAGGACAGGCCGGGAGGACACAGTGTGGGAGCTTGGCCGTGTGGTGTGGACGCCGAGGTGACCCTCAGCTTGTTGAGCCCCGCTTATCCGTGGCCCTTGGTGGCCAAGCGTGTCCTGAATGAGACAAGCGACAGAGCGCAGGGGAGACCGACAGCGCCCCTGGTGGACAGGAGTCGGACTGTGGAACGAGCGGCAGCCGCGCTCTCGTCGGGCGTCCTAGTCCCCAGTTAGCGCAGGAGTTGTGCTTCCCTGAGGCTGTCCCGGAAAGGAGCCCAGGGAGCTGGGTGTCGCTGGCCCCCGTGGAAGACTGCGGGTCGCCCTGCCCTTGGGACCTTGAGTCCAGGGTCCCAGCCGCAGGCTGGGCGTTCTGGGGGGGCGAGCTGCGTGTGCTGTGCCTCGCGCTTGGCGGAGGGGTTTTCGCAGCACAGAGAGCCGTGGCCGGCCGGTCCCCTGCTCCGTGTGCACGGCGCTGCAGGCTCGGTGGACACAGGCTGGATGACAGCCGCACCCGGTCATGGCCCGTCGTCTCTTCCGTTGTCGTTTCTTGGACTTGGGGGCCCAGAGGCCTAGGGAAGCGTGGAACAGAGGTGGGAACACACTGCTCAGCCGTGGCTGGTTGTGACTTGGTTCCTGGCTGCCGTCCTGCTGGATGACGGCCCCGTGAGCTCCGGACCCTGGCTCCTAGGGGACATGGGTGCCTGGACGGTCGCCCTGTCTGGGTAGATGCTGCCTCTGTCTCCGGACCGAGAGAAGCAGGCAGAGAGGAGACAAGCTCCGTGGCCTGTCTGGGGCCACTCTGCCAGCTGCGCGGGTCTGA
>NW_019160444.1:0-1074 GCF_002288905.1 Enhydra lutris kenyoni | reverse complement strand
GGAAACCCCTCTAGGCTGGTATTTGAAACCAGACCTTGGAAAAGAGATGCCTGGCAAGGAAAGCAAGAGTTCAGATGAAGGCCTATGAGACTCCCCGGTGAAATGTTTTGTCTCTAGGGACATCGGTCTGCATGTCTGAGTCGAGGGTGACGCTCAGCTTGTGTCAGATCGGCCCTGTTTGTCCTGGGTGGCCTGCACTGTTTTGATTTCTGTGGGGTCGATTTAGGATTTTCCTACTCTATAGGTTTGTTGCCAGTGGAATAGGCACGGTGTGCTTGGAGAGGGCAGGCATGGTCCTGCGGTGTGGCTCCAGATGCCCCAGCCTGAAGCAAGTGTGCGCCAGGGCTGTGGGGACAGAAGACTGAAAACTCAAACCTGGCTGAGGTTTGGGGCCGAGCGTACGGCAGGCCTGATCTACAGACTGTGAGTGGAGTTCCTCGGGACCTGAAAGAAGGGCGAGTGGGAGGCGGTCGCTCAGGCTTTTGTCTCTGGATTTCGTGTCAAGGATGGCCTTGGAAGGAGGGCTGGACTCATGGGCCTTGGATGAGTCTCCCTCTATGTGGATTTGGCCCCCACTTCCAGGAGTTTGGGGTCATTCTGTGGGAAGGGAGGAGTACTCTTTTGGGCCTCAGGTCTCCCTTGAAAGAGGGATTACAGAGCAGAGCCCGGATTATGGGCAACAAGAAAACCCAAACTCTGGTTAGGATTGGGGGCCTAGGGCATGGCGAGCCCCATATGCTGGCACTTGGTCTAGCCCCTGAGAGGTCTTCCTCGAGCATTGGGCTCCCGCTGAGGTTCACAACGCCTGTTTGTGCCCAAGGCGACCCTTAAGCATGGGCGTGGCCTCATGGGCCATGCTGGTTTCTACTACCCTGATGGTTGGAGACCATGCTAACAGGCAGCTTTCTTGTCATGGGGAAGAGGAGTTCCGATTTCTGCATCTGGCCCCACCCTGGGCAGTTGTTGAAATAAGAGCTAGGTTCCAAAGCCTGAAAACCATGTTGAAAAGTGAAGGAGACCTGAGCCATGGAGGGCCAGATGTGCTGGGTTGGGGTCTGCTGACTGGGTGTCAGT
>NW_019160443.1:0-1074 GCF_002288905.1 Enhydra lutris kenyoni | reverse complement strand
CCTTTGTCCTGTTGGAGTATCTGTTTGTTGCAGGTTGGTTGGAATGAGAGGCCAACAGATAGGCAACTAGAGATTCCCTTGGCCATACAGAGATTTTTTTTTGTTTCTGGAGGGCTTGACCTGGTGGACATTCTGGCCACCTTATTGACCCCTGGCTGTCTGGAGTAAGTCCCAGAGGAATAAGGAAGGATACCTCTCTGTCTGGGGAAGGAGAACTGACAGGGAGAATCAGAGAGTCTAGCCAACCTTTTCTTGTTCACAAAGATTTGATTCTGACAGTCTTCAGAAAGACTCCTGGGTCTGACTCCTGGCTGAGATTTAAAGACAATTGCATCATGGATGAACATGAGGCTCCTGGCAAAGTAAGAATTCCAGAACAACTGTGCCAATGAATATAACTCTGACCCAAGTTGCACAAAGCAAGTGCAATTATGAAAAATCAGGGCAAGAGTGGAGAGATGAATCTGATGCTGATCAAAGTTCAAGCATTCAGAACACATGCTAACTAAAAAGCTGAGCCACAAGGCCAACAGTTGGACTTCTATTGAGCTACAGCGTCTATAAGAAAAATGCAATCTGCCCCAGGCGGCTGTAGTTGTGCCATTTGGGCACTGGATTAGAAAGGTAGAAACAGCCTGGAAGGATAAGTTCTCTGAACTAAGGACCTAGGCAAAGGATGGTTGATAATTATGATAAAATAGTGGTGATTTAATAACAATCATAACAGCAAACATGCCAGACACAGTTCTGAGTGCTCTTGATGTGTTATCACATTAAATCCTCACAATGTACTTAGAGATCAATGCCTCTATTATACAAAAATGAAAACAGCCCTGGACATTACGTGACTTGTCTAAGCCTACACAATGGGTCAGTGGTGGACTTGAAAGGCTAACCCAGACAGCCTGAAACCAGAGCCCTCACAGAGAGTCTGAAGGCCATAGATTCTCTTAGCCAACCTGGGCTCTTTTCTGCCCCAAGGCCTTTGGATATGCTGTTGCCTCTGCCTGAATAATTAGAGCTAAACTGGAGACAGGCTCCATGAAGAGTTAAACCTTATTCCTTTTCTGTGTG
>NW_019160442.1:587-1074 GCF_002288905.1 Enhydra lutris kenyoni | reverse complement strand
CTAGCTTAGGTTTTCAGGCCTCTGTCCCTCCTTCCTGTTCTGGAAATCCAACATATGGCCCAACGTGGGGTCCATGAGCCATACAGTAGAACCCCTCTGGTCCCGAAAAGGAATCTTTGCTCTTGGGAACGGGGTCCCCCCCACAGGCTAGGAGGTTCCTGCATGGCCCCAGAGCTACCGCCACATTCGAAGGTCTCCCTGGACACCAAGCAGCATTGTGACCCATCAGACTGAGAACCTCCGTCAACTCAGATCCCTTGGAACTGCGAAGCAGAGCCACTGGATCAAAGCTGCCCTGTTCCTAGACATCAGTGGTAACGGAGGTGGAGTTTCCAGGCATCCATTCGGAGAGCTCTGCTCGAATCTTTCCAAATGGGGACCCGGGGCCCTCTAACTGGACTTCAACTGTCCCGCTGAAGGACACCTTGCTGTTTGGAGAAGCTCACAAGCCCAAGCTTGGGAAAGCCGCCAAGGCTTCTTGAGGCCA
>NW_019160442.1:0-487 GCF_002288905.1 Enhydra lutris kenyoni | reverse complement strand
CTAGCTTAGGTTTTCAGGCCTCTGTCCCTCCTTCCTGTTCTGGAAATCCAACATATGGCCCAACGTGGGGTCCATGAGCCATACAGTAGAACCCCTCTGGTCCCGAAAAGGAATCTTTGCTCTTGGGAACGGGGTCCCCCCCACAGGCTAGGAGGTTCCTGCATGGCCCCAGAGCTACCGCCACATTCGAAGGTCTCCCTGGACACCAAGCAGCATTGTGACCCATCAGACTGAGAACCTCCGTCAACTCAGATCCCTTGGAACTGCGAAGCAGAGCCACTGGATCAAAGCTGCCCTGTTCCTAGACATCAGTGGTAACGGAGGTGGAGTTTCCAGGCATCCATTCGGAGAGCTCTGCTCGAATCTTTCCAAATGGGGACCCGGGGCCCTCTAACTGGACTTCAACTGTCCCGCTGAAGGACACCTTGCTGTTTGGAGAAGCTCACAAGCCCAAGCTTGGGAAAGCCGCCAAGGCTTCTTGAGGCCA
>NW_019160441.1:0-1074 GCF_002288905.1 Enhydra lutris kenyoni | reverse complement strand
AGGGAAAGTAGATTGGTAATCATTAAATATCAGAGTGACCACTGAGAAAAGCTGCTAGTTATTTCCTAGTATGTTTCCCCTAAGCCATACTCACCATTCCCAGCCATTATTTCATAGCCTCCCATGCAGCTAAATCTATCTAACTAACTCTGGCCAGTAGGGAGTGATGGTGAAGGATTGTTCTCTTAAAGGAGAATGACCAACATTTTCCATGGTCCTGCTGGCTGGACCTCAAGAGCTAGACTCACTGAACCACATTTGGGAGTTGAGTGTTGAGCATGGCAGAGACACAGGACAGAGTCCATTGCTCTGGCACTACCAACTATACCTGCTTGTATTTCTACATGAGAAAGAAATTTCTTGTTCAAACCATTGAGATTTGGGGTTGTTATAGAAAAAGAACAAACAAAAACAAACCAACAAACCCACAACCCAACAGTATTCTTAGTAAAAAAAAATACTAATATTTTATTATTTTCAAAGTACACTGGGAAGATGGTAATTTTGCTGAAGCCATTTTAAAGTTTGCTTGAACCTTTAATAAAATAATTTATGAAATTTACTATACTACCCAGAACAAGCTACTTGAAAACTTCATATTCTACATTCCACTTTATTATGAAGAAACTAACGCCCAGAGGCAGACTGGAAAAGGTATTTGTTTGGCAAAGCAAATTCTAATCCTATGAACCAGTTATCTACTGAGGGATCGTAGTGAAGACTAGAATAGTTCACAAGACAACTTCATTTTCTGATCAGCAGTTCCATTTACACAGACTAAAAGACTAATGCTTTTGTAGCTTTCACAATATAAAATTATGGAACAGTAACATCCTTCACTACTTTTTAGGAAGTGGAACTGATCATGCTTAACGGTATTACCCAGAATGTACCCTGGTGCCATAAAATAAAGCCTTCATTACCAGATTGGGCTCCAAGAAGTGGCCCAGAAGCACATAAAACTCTCCTCTTTCTACTAGCTCAGTGGCAGAGCGAATGCTGATCCCTATGCCTGCCTGGGAGTTCTGGTCAGAGGAAATAGAGACCTACAGCATTGTATGCTTTTACCAAGCA
>NW_019160440.1:672-1074 GCF_002288905.1 Enhydra lutris kenyoni | reverse complement strand
GCCCATTCTCACCACTCTTGTTCAACATAGTATTAGAAGTCCTAGCAACAACAATCAGACAACAAAGGGAAATAAACGTTATCCAAATTGGCAAGGAATAAGTCAAACTCTCTCTCTTCACAGATGACATGATTCTTTATATGGTAAATCCAAAAGACTCCACCCCCAAACTACTAGAACTCATACAGCAATTCAGTAACGTGGCAGGATACAAAGTCAATGTACAGAAATCAGTGGCTTTCTTATACACTAACAATGAAAATATAGAAAGGGAAAATAGAGAATCGATTCCATTTACTATAGCACCAAGAACCATAAGATACCTGGGAATAAACCTAACCAAAGACGTAAAGGATCTGTACTCGAGGAACTACAGAACACTCATGAAAGAAATTGAAGAAG
>NW_019160440.1:0-572 GCF_002288905.1 Enhydra lutris kenyoni | reverse complement strand
ACATTTACTATAGCACCAAGAACCATAAGATACCTGGGAATAAACCTAACCAAAGACGTAAAGGATCTGTACTCGAGGAACTACAGAACACTCATGAAAGAAATTGAAGAAGACACAAAAAGATGGAAGATCATTCCATGCTCTTGGATCAGAAGAATAAACATTGTTAAAATGTCTATACTGCCTAGAGCAATCTATACTTTTAATGCCATTCCAATCAAAATTCCACCGGTATTTCTCAAAGCACTGGAGCAAACAATCCTAAAATTTGTGTGGAATCAGAAGAGACCCCGAATTGCTAAGGAAATGTTGAAAATCAAAAATAAAACTGGGGCATCACATTACCTGATTTCAAGCTTTACTACAATGCTGTGATCACCAAGACAGCATGGTACTGGCATAAAAACAGACACGTAGACCAGTGGAACAGAGTAGAGAGCCCAGATATGGGCTCTCAACTCTATGGGCAAATAATCTTTGACAAAACAGGAAAAAATATATAGTGGGAAAAAGACAGTCTCTTCAATAAATGGTGCTGGGAAAATTGTACAGCTATATGTAGAAGAATGAAA
>NW_019160439.1:0-1075 GCF_002288905.1 Enhydra lutris kenyoni | reverse complement strand
CTTCTTTGCTGATTTGGATGCCTTTAATTTCTTTTTGTTGTCTGATTGCTGAGGCTAGGACTTCTAATACTATTTTGAATAGCAGTGGTGATAATGGACATCCTTGCTGTGTTCCTGACCTTAGCGGAAAAGCTCTCAGTTTTTCTCTATTGAGAATGATATATGCAGTGCATTTTTCATAGATGGCTTTGATGATATTGAGGTATGTGCCCTCTATTCCTACACTTTGAAGAGTTTTGATCAGGAAGGGATGCTGTACTTTGTCAAATGCTTTTTCAGCATCTATTGAGAGTATCATATGGTTCTTGTTCTTTCTTTTATTAATGTGTTGTATCACATTGAGTGATTTGCGGATGTTAAACCAACCTTGCAACCCTGGAATAAATCCCACTTTGTTGTAGTGAATAATCCTTTAAAAGTACTGTTGGATCCTACTGGCTAGTATTTTGGTGAGAATGTTCTCATCTGTGTTCATCAAGGTTACTGGTCTATAATTATCTTTTTTGGGGGGATCCTTGTCTGGTTTTGGGATCAAGATAATGCTGGCTTCATAAAATGAGTTTGGAAGTTTTCCTTCCATTTCTAGTTTTTGAAACAGTTTCAGGAGAATAGGAATTAATTCTTCTTTAAATGTTTGGTAGAACATTTCCCCTGGGAAGCCATCTGGCTCTGGGCTCTTGTTTGTTGGGAGATTTTTCATGACTGCTTCAATCTCCTCACTGGTATGTGTCTGTTCAGGTGTTCTATTTCTTCCTGGTTCAGTTGTGGTAGTTTATATGTCTCTAGGAATGCATCCATTTCTTCCAGATTTTCAAATTTGTTGGCGTGGAGTTGCTCATAATATGTTCTTATAGTTGTTTGTATTTCTTTGATGTTGGTTGTAATCTCTCCTCTTTCATTCATGATTTTATTTATTTGGATCCTTTCTCTTTTCTTTTTGATAAGTGTGGCCAGGTGTTTATCAATCTTATCAATTCTTTCGAAGAACCTGCTCCTGGTTTTGTTAATTTGTTATGTTGTTTTTTTGTTTTCTGTTTCATTGATTTCTGCTCTGATCTTTATTATTTCTCTTCTC
>NW_019160438.1:0-1075 GCF_002288905.1 Enhydra lutris kenyoni | reverse complement strand
CACATGCTTGTTTCTTAAGTGGGCATTCACTTCCTTCTCAAGCCGGCCGATGCCCTTGTCCTTTTTGGAGAAGCAAATAGACTCTTCCAAACAGACACTCAACTCCTCGGTTCCAAAGGCACCATGGGTTGAATTGGGTTCCCCCGGCTCCAGACCCCCACCGGGAGGACCCTGCTGAACCATCCTGACAGCACATTCCCATCCACCTGGGGCAACGGTTCCCAGTGCTGATGGAGTGCGGGCCTGACTCCAGCAATTCTTCCCACCATTCTTGAACCTGGGGAAACAGAGTCTTCAGCTCCACACTCTGTCCTGGAAAAACAAGCTGCAGGAGCTCACGTTTCCTGCAGGACCTCACCACTGCTCTAAGCACCAGCAGGCTGCACAGTCACCTCTTCTGGTGTGATTGCCGCGGCAACTCGCCGCTGCGCCCAGGGGTGGCAAGCAGCAGAGCACCCTACCATGCTCTCGGGAACCACAGGTCACCACGCCCTCCAGTGGCATCCATCGGTACTGCCGAATATTCCACAGACTCCTAATGCAGCAGCGCAAAGTCTCTGTAGGTCGCAAGCCACACTGACACTGTCCTCCAGATTGGGCCTTCCAGAGTTGGGTCAAAGCCACATAACGAGAGAAACTTTCATGACCCACATGAGGCCACAGCCCAATATTGGCGCCCCAATTGTCCAAGAAATCGGAGTTAGATGACCGGCCCCAAAGTAAGTGAAATACGCTCAGGGAATGCTCCCCGGCGTCGCGGCCTCTGGGTAGGGCGCGGCGTCTGGGCGCGTTTACCAGGTGACCGAGACAGGCCCCGAGAGAGAATGGGCCCTCGGCCACGGGGAGCGGGGCAGTCCGCAGGGCTGCCCAACGCCGGCCAAGTCTCTCCAGTGTCACGCCCAAACCAATCCCAGTTTGGACAGAACGCTCGTAGAATTGGCCAGAAAAGACCCCGTGAACTCGCATCGGGCACCGAATGTCTGCAGGGCCAACCACTGGGCCAGGCTCGGCCTCGCGAGCGTTCGTGTCCGATGCGAGTTCACGGGGTCTTTTCTGGCCAATTCTACGAGCGTTC
>NW_019160437.1:0-1076 GCF_002288905.1 Enhydra lutris kenyoni | reverse complement strand
GTGTGTGTGTTGTGTGTCTGTGTGTGTCTCTGTGTGCGTGCATGTACGTGTGTGTTGTGTGTCTGTCTGTGTGTCTGTGTGTCTGTGTGTGTGTGAGAGGGAGGTGGTAAGCGGTGAGGGCACGCTGGAGTCTCTATGCCCGAAACGATCAGCTTTGCTCCTCTCATTGTTCGGGTTGGGGTTCCTCATAAGATTTACTTGAGGAAACGGGTTCCCACGGCTAACATTAGCACGAAAATGATAGTTTAGAAAAATGAGATGGACTTCACTTCACGAGTGGTTGTTCTCCCCGCAGTGTGCTCACCGAGCAGCGAATTTTGAGGTGATTCTCCTTGACAAGCGCTTGGAGGGCAGCTGCCCTGGGACGCTGGTTGGGTTCACTCCCATATGCTTTGACAGTTGGTGGAGCTGGAGGTGGCACCGAAATCCTCCTGTGAAGGCTGAGGAGGTGACCAGGACACCTTCCTAAGCAGAGCGCTATGTAGGACACGGCTCCTGCCCGACCAGCGCCTCAGAGCTGGCATCTCCTCTGACTGGTTGGTGTTTGACTGGCCTCCCTCTCGATTGGTTGGTGTTTGACTGGCATCTCCTCTGACTGGTTGGTGTTTGGCCTCCATCTTGATTGGTCAGTGTCTGCAGCCTGAGTGTTTTTACAAATTTTGAATATCACCCTGTCTGTGGGTAAGGTTGGGAAACTCCTCAAGGAGAATTTGGGGTCCCATCTGTAGTCCAGACCAAGGGTCTAACAACTTCCCAAACTCTGACTATGGCAGAAATAATTTGATCCGGAAAAAAATTTTTTGAATTAATTTTGTTATAAACATATAATGAATTTTTATCCCCAGGGGTACAGGTCTGTGAATCGCCAGGTTTACACACTTCACAGCACTCACCATAGCACATACCCTCCCCAATGTCCATAACCCACCACCCTCTCCCTAAACCCCTTCCCCCGGCAACCCTCACTCACAAATCCCTCACAAAACCCTGTTTTGTGAGATTAAGAGTCTCTTATGGTTTGTCTCCCTCCCAATCCCATCTTGTTTCATTTATTCTTTTCCTACCCCCTAAACCCC
>NW_019160436.1:792-1076 GCF_002288905.1 Enhydra lutris kenyoni | reverse complement strand
CGGCCTGGCCTGGCCTGGCCTCGCCTCGCCTCGCCTCGCCCCGCGGGTTAAGGGGAGCGGCCTGGCCTGGCCTGGCCTCGCCTCGCCTCGCCTCGCGGGGTAAGGGGAGGGGCCTGGCCTGGCCTGGCCTCGCCTCGCCTCGCGGGTTAAGGGGAGCGGCCTGGCCTGGCCTGGCCTGGCCTGGCCTCGCCTCGCCTCGCGGGTTAAGGGGAGCGGCCTGGCCTGGCCTGGCCTGGCCTGGCCCCGCCTCGCCTCGCGGGTTAAGGGGAGCGGCCTGGCCTGGC
>NW_019160436.1:384-692 GCF_002288905.1 Enhydra lutris kenyoni | reverse complement strand
GCCTGGCCTCGCCTCGCCTCGCGGGTTAAGAGGAGCGGCCTGGCCTGCCCTGGCCTCGCCTCGCCTCGCATCGCCTCGCGGGTTAAGGGGAGCGGCCTGGCCTGGCCTGGCCTCGCCTCGCCTCGCCTCGCCTCGCGGGTTAAGGGGAGCGGCCTGGCCTGGCCTGGCCTGGCCTCGCCTCACCTCGCCTCGCGGATTAAGGGGAGCGGCCTGGCCTGGCCTGGCCTCGCCTCGCCTCGCCTCGCCTCGCGGGTTAAGGGGAGCGGCCTGGCCTGGCCTGGCCTCGCCTCGCCTCGCCTCGCGGGTTA
>NW_019160436.1:0-284 GCF_002288905.1 Enhydra lutris kenyoni | reverse complement strand
CGGCCTGGCCTGGCCTGGCCTCGCCTCGCCTCGCCTCGCCCCGCGGGTTAAGGGGAGCGGCCTGGCCTGGCCTGGCCTCGCCTCGCCTCGCCTCGCGGGGTAAGGGGAGGGGCCTGGCCTGGCCTGGCCTCGCCTCGCCTCGCGGGTTAAGGGGAGCGGCCTGGCCTGGCCTGGCCTGGCCTGGCCTCGCCTCGCCTCGCGGGTTAAGGGGAGCGGCCTGGCCTGGCCTGGCCTGGCCTGGCCCCGCCTCGCCTCGCGGGTTAAGGGGAGCGGCCTGGCCTGGC
>NW_019160435.1:0-1076 GCF_002288905.1 Enhydra lutris kenyoni | reverse complement strand
GTTAGAGAGTATGACTTGATGTGGTTAAATGAGGAAATCCTGACAGATGACTGCAGGAGGGTAGCTAACTCTTCCCTACAATGCCATACCATTGCACATACACATTTCTGAGGAATGTACCTCAGTCGTGAATTTTTTGGAAATATGTACTCCCACATCCTTCTGACAACACTTGAATGCTTTTACACATGGGTGTTCTGTATTTCAAATGGAGACAATAGAGTGGATTTGATATGCATTACTTACTCTGTGTATGTATGAAATTAATATATTTTCATTAATGAAACAGTGGTGTTTTTTCCTTAAAAGATTTTATTTATTTTGTTGACAGAAGGTGATCACAAGTAGGCAGAGAGGCAGGCAGAGAGAGAGAAGAGGAAACAGGCTCCCAGTGGAGCAGAGAACTCAATGTGGGGCTGGATCCCAAGACCCTGGGATCATGACCACAGCAGAACGCAGAGGCTTTAACCCACTTAGCCACCCACGTGCTTCAATAAAACACTGGTTTTTAACATATGGATATGAGTATGTCATGAATGATGTGTTATTCTACGTCTAGTGTTCATCTATTTCATTGCAGGTTGTATGGAGCTGATCGAATCCATCACCTGTTTGGTACTGGAGTAAAACAATATACCTAGGAATCCATTTTCCTAGTGGTCTGAAGGTTTAAGGGATATGTGATTATTTTTCCCCTAGTCTATGTTATGATTTTCTCCTCTTTGTGAATACAATGATATTAACTGTGGGTGTATTACCGAGGTATGTAACGTAGAGGTATTGTTGGTGTTTCAGCTCACGTACTCCATGACGCTGCTACTTGGCATCGATTTTGTGTAGCCAGCAGTTTTGAAGGTCCTTGCACTGACAGGAGCCATTCTCACGTGTGCATTCCCCAGTCACCACACTGCAGGGTGACAAGTTAGTGGAACATCTCATATGACATCTGCACTCCGTTCTTGTGAGACACCATCTCTCTTTCTCCCAATACTTTCCCTCCCATGTCCCTTAGAGAAGATTTCCCCTCCCCCAGAGCTTCCCTAAATCTGTTTCAGTCGGAATGGCATATTCTGGAC
>NW_019160434.1:220-1076 GCF_002288905.1 Enhydra lutris kenyoni | reverse complement strand
TAAGATTTTAGTATATAATACTATACAACTTTTCTAGTCTTTTTTTTTCCAACAAAATATTCACTTTTTTGAAAGAACTCATAGTTTTTTTCTTAGATCAGTTGTTAAATTTCCAAAGCAACATATATGATTAAAAATGGATGGTCATAGACTAAAATATCTAGAGAGTTAAGACAATATTTAACCTGGGACGCCTGGGTGGCTCAGTTGGTTAAGCAGCTGCCTTCGGCTCAGGTCATGATCCCAGCGTCCTGGGATCGAGTCCCACATTGGGCTCCTTGCTCATCAGGGAGCCTGCTTCTCCCTCTGCCTCTGCCTGCCATTCTGTCTGCCTGTGCTTGCTCTCTCTCCCTCTCTCTCTCTGACAAATAAATAAATAAAATCTTCAAAAAAAAAGACAATATTTAACCTAATATTGTCTGAATATCCCTATGTTTTAAATATCACTGATAAGCAAATAAGATTATATTTATGTTTACAATATGTTTTAAGCATGCTATAAAAAGAAAGTTATTGAAAACTTAGAAAAACACATCATCAAATTTATTCACTGATCTAGGGTATTATTTACTTTCTTTAGGTTATTCCTTTGCTTTCTATATCTGTGAAATAGAAATATAACAGAATATAACAGAACCATTTGTTCTGTGTCTCCATTTCAGGCACAAACCCTCTGTAATTTACAATGAGGAGAGCAATAAAGTTTTCTTTAGTTATGTTAATGACGTGGCTTTTGGCCCTGACCTAGGAACAGGGGCTGATTGGCAGTGGGGTCAACTTGTGACTAGAGGCATGGACCCTTGAGCCCTATCAGCCAGACCTCTGCGGAGAGAAGACACCTGGACATGAAGATCAA
>NW_019160434.1:0-120 GCF_002288905.1 Enhydra lutris kenyoni | reverse complement strand
TTTTGTTTTTGGACATTCTCATATTTGGAATCATAAGGGTTCTGTGCGCAATTCCACCACGAGTGTGTGTGTGGGGGGGGGTGTTCCACTCACCAACAATTCTCTGACAGCAGCTAGGTG
>NW_019160433.1:0-1076 GCF_002288905.1 Enhydra lutris kenyoni | reverse complement strand
TTTAGGTTTCAGACCGAGGGGATGGCAGGCCGGAACTGCATACCCTGAAGGCAGCTGCTGGGCATCTGAAATCGTGGAAAGTGTGAGGGTGTAGTTCAGGCTTTTGCCTCTGGATTTTGTGTCTAGTTAGGCGCCGGAATGTAGGGGTGGCCTCATGGGACCATGGAAGATTCTCCCTCTCTGGATCTCAATAGTTTGGTGTCATTCTGTGGGAAGGGAGCAGTCGTGTTTTTGTCTCAGGGGTCCCCGAAAAAGAGGGATTCCAGAGCAGGGCTCTGGGTATGGGCGCCTGGAAAAGCCCACCTTGGGTCAGGACGTGGGCTGAGGGGCACGGCAAACCCCCTATGCGGGCTTTTGGTCCAACTCCCGAGGGGCTTTATATGGGAAGGGGGCTCAGGCTGAGGGTCACAATGCGTGTTTGTGCCCAAGGCAGCCCTCAGGAGTGGGGGTGCCATCCTGGGCCGTGCAGGTCTCTCCTCCCCTGACGGTTTGACACCCATCCCAACAGCAATGTTTCCTGCCACGGACAAGGAGGAGTTCTGTTTTGTGCATCAGACATATGTCATAGTCAGGGATTTGACATAAGGTCTAGGGACAGATGCCTGAATACCCAGGTTGGGTAGAGATGGTGGCCTAGGTCCAAGGCAGGTCCCATCTACACGATATGCGGTCAGCTATCTGGGTTGCTGACAGGAGGTCGGGGCTCAGGCTGTGTCAGACAGAGCATTAGTGCACAGGGCCTCCTATGATATTGGGTTGCCCTTGAGGGCGGTGCTGTTTGATCCTCATTTGGGGTTTCTGGGCAGACCCATAGGGCACTTTTTATTTCTGGTGGGTAAGCAGAATGTTGCCTTGTGGCTCCAGAGTTCCCAATTCCCAATTCCCAACTCCCAATCTGGAGGACTTGCAGGCAAGGAGTGTGAGGACAGAAGTCTGAAAACACAAGCTAGAGTTAGGTTCAGCGATGAGGGCATAGCAGTTCCAATCGGCAGTGGCTGATTCGAGATCTCCAGCATCTGACATAAGGGGGAGTGTCAGACGTTCACTCACGCTGGTATTTCTGTCCACTATGGTCA
>NW_019160432.1:0-1076 GCF_002288905.1 Enhydra lutris kenyoni | reverse complement strand
GCAATCAGACAACAAAGAGAAATAAAAGGTATCCAAATTGGCCATGATGAAATCAAACTGTCTCTCTTCACAGATGACATGATTCTTTATATGGAAAACCGAAAAGACTCCACCCCCAAACTACTAGAACTCATACAGCAATTCAGTAACGTGGCAGGATACAAAGTCAATGTACGGAAATCAGTGGCTTTCTTATACATTAACAATGAAAATACAGAACGGGAAATTAGAGAATTGATCCCATTTACTATAGCACTAAGATCCATAAGATACCTGGGAATAAATCTAACCAAAGAGGTAAAGGATCTGTACTCGAGGAACTACAGAACACTCATGAAAGAAATTGAAGAAGACACAAAAAGATGGAAGACCATTCCATGCTCTTGGATCGGAAGAATAAACGTTAAAATGTCTATAATGCCTAGAGCAATCTATAATTTTTATGCCATTCCAATCAAATTCCACTGGTATTCTTCAAAGAGCTGGAGCAAATAATCCAAAAATTTGTATGGAACCAGAAAAGACCCCGAATCGCTAAGGAAATGTTGAAAAACAAAAATAAAACTGGGGGCATCACGTTACCTGATTTCAAGCTTTTCTCCAAAGCTGTGATCACCAAGACAGCATGGTACTGGCATAAAAACAGACACATAGACCAGTGGAACAGATTAGAGAGCCCAGATATGGACCCTCAACACTATGGTCAAATAATCTTCGACAAAACAGGAAAAAATATACAGTGGAAAAAAGACAGTCTCTTCAATACATGGTGCTGGAAAACTGGGCACCAATAGGTAGAAGAATGAAACTCGAACATTCTCTTACACCGTACACAAAGATAAACTCAAAATGGATAAAAGACCTCAACGTGAGACAGGAATCCATCAAAATCCTAGAGGAGATCATAGGCAGTAATCTCTTCGATATCAGCCACAACAACTTCTTTCAAGATATGTCTCCAAAGGCAAAGGAAACAAAAGCCAAAATAAACTTTTGGGACTTCATCAAAATCAAAAGCTTCTGCACAGCAAAGGAAACAGTCACCAAAACAAAGAGGCAACCCACGGAATGGGAGA
>NW_019160431.1:0-1077 GCF_002288905.1 Enhydra lutris kenyoni | reverse complement strand
TTTCAGACTTCCATCCTAACACGCCTTGTCAGCAGGCCATCCATATTGGGAATTCTGGAAAATCAAAGCTGCCTTCTGCCTATAAACCAGAAGGAAGAAATGCCCTACGGTCCGGCCAGAATCCCCAGATGAGGGTCCAGCAGCATGGCCCTCAAGGTCACCCTGAAATCATAGGCCGCCCTGTGAACTGGTGCTCTGTCTGACACAGCCCGAGCCCCGGCCTCCTGTCAGCCAGCCACATAGCGCGACCCATATCCTGCAGGTGGGCTCTGTCTTGGTCAGAGACCATCATATCCTGCGAACCTGGGTATGCAGGTATCTGACCCCAGAAAGTAGCGCAAATCCCTGCCTATGGGGAAACCTGAATCACAGCAGAGTACTCCTCCTTCCTCATGGCAGGAATGTGGATGTTGAGATGGTTGTAAATCTCTAGAGTGGGTGCCAGCTACAGGGCCCATGAGACCACGCACTCTCAGGAGGGGCAGCTGGACACAAGCAGGCATTGTGTCCCTCAGCATGAGACCCCTTTAAAGCACACCCTGTTGGGGGCTGGACCAGGAAGCCAGAGAGCAGGACTCTCGTGCCTTTGGCCCAAATCCGAACCCTTGGTGGCAATGTCCAGGCCACGTGACCCACAACCCCACTCTGGAATCCTTGTTTGGGCGGGACCCCTGACGTGGAAAACAGCACGCTTCCCTTCCCTCAGAAAGTCAGCAAACTCTTGGGACCCGGGGAAAAACCCCAGATAGGAAGAACCTCCCATGGACCCATGTAGCAACCCTGTCATTCGAGCCATCCTGGATGTAGAGTCCAGAGAGAAAAGCCTCTGCTACTGATCCCAGGCATCCGAATTTCAAATCCTGAAGAGCTGCTTTCAGGGTCTGCAGACCGGGCTTGTCAAAACGTCGCTCCTAATTCTTCCCCGATTTGCTGTATGAACACTTGGTTCCCAAAGCCGTGACCACATGCCCTCCAGGATGGGACCTCCAGTACCAATCAGAATCACTGGGCTTCCTCTCCCGAGGGAACTCTGCACATCTCAGTTGCCCAAACCTTCCAGAATGGGAGAAAACTTCA
>NW_019160430.1:0-1077 GCF_002288905.1 Enhydra lutris kenyoni | reverse complement strand
AAATGTGCCCATAAAATGACACAGGGTTGCAGATTGGATAAAACAACAGGACCCATCCATATGTTGTCTACAAGAGACCCATTTTTAACCTAAAGATATACCCAGACTGAAAGTGAAGGGGTGGAGAAGTATCTTTCATGCCAATGGGCCTCAAAAGAAGGCCAGGATAGTGATTCTCATATCAGATAAATTAGATTTTAAACTAAGGACTGTAGTCAGAGATACAGAAGGAGACTACATAATTCTTAAAGGGACTATCTACCAAGATGATCTAACAATTGTAAATATCTACACCCCCAAATGGGAGCAGCCAATTACATAAGAAAACTATTAATCAAGATAAAGAGTCATATTGATATGAATACATTAATAGTAGGAGATCTTAACACGCCTCTCTCAGTAATAGATAGATCATCGAAGCAGAAAATCAATAAAGAAACAAGAGCATTGAATGACACATTGGACCAGATGGACCTCATAGATATATACAGAACATTCCACCCTAAAACAACAGAATACTCATTCTTCTAAAGTACACATGGAACCTTCTCCAGAATAAACCACATACTGGGTCACAAATCAGGACTCAACCGATACCAAAAGACTGACATTATTCCCTGCATGTTCTCAGATCACAATACTTGGAAACTGGAGCTCAATCACAAGGAAAAGTTTAGAAGGAACTCAAACACCTGGAAGCTAAAGACCACCTTGCTTAAGAATGCTTGGATCAACCAGGAGATCAAAGAAGAACTTAAACAATTCATGGAAACCAACAAGAATGAAGACACTTCAGTCCAAAACCTATGGGATACAGCAAAGGCGGTCCTAAGGGGGAAATGTATAGCCATTCAAGCCTCCCTCAAAAAAATTGAAAAAACCAGAATACACCAGCTGTCTCTACACCTGAAAGAGCCAGGGAACCAACAACAAATCAAACCAACTCCACACATAAGAAGGGAAATAATCAAGATTAGAGCAGATATCAGTGAGGTGGAAACCAGAGATACAGTAGAACATATCAATGAAACTAGAAGGTGGTTTTTTGAAAGAATCAATAAGATCGATAAACCATTG
>NW_019160429.1:0-1077 GCF_002288905.1 Enhydra lutris kenyoni | reverse complement strand
CGAAAAGACTCCACACCCAAACTAGAACTCATATTATAATTCAGTAACGTGGCAGGATACAAAATTAATGCCCAGAAATCAGTTGCTCTCTTATACATTAACCACAAAATTACAGAAAGGGAAATTAGAGAATTGATTCCATTTACTATAGCACCAAGAACCACAAAATACCTTGGAATAAACCTAACCAAAAAGGTACCGGATCTATACTTAAGAAACTAAAGAACACTCATGAAAGAATTGAAAAAGACACAAAAAGATGGGAAAGCATTGCATGCTCATTGATTGGAAGAATAAACATTGTTAAAATTTCTGTAATGCACAGAGCAATGTATACTTCAATTCCATCCTGGTCAACATTCCCTTAGCATCTTCAAAGCTCTGGAAAAAACAATCCTAAAATTTGTATGGAACCAGAAAAGACCCCAAATTGCTAAGGAAATTTTCAAAAAGAAAAACAATACCGGAGCATAACATTGCCTGACTTCAAGCTTCATTTGTGATCACCAAGACAGCATGGTACTGGCCCAAAAACAGACACATAGACAAGTGGAAGAGAGGAGAGAGCCCAGATATAGACCCAAAACTCTATGGTCAAATAATCTTCGACAAAGAAGGAAAAAATATCCAGCGGGGGAAAAAAAAAAAGACAGTCTCTTCAATCAATAAATTGTGCTGGGAAAAATGGACAGCTATGTGTAGAAGAATGAAACTTGACCATCCTCTTACACCATACACAAAACTAAACTCGAAATGGATAAAAGACCTTAACATGAGGCAGGAATCCATCAGAATCCTAGAGGAGAATATAGGCAGTAACCTCTTTGACATTAGCCACAGCAACTTCATTCAAGATATGTCTCTAAGGGCAAAGGAAACAAAAGCAAAAGTAAACTTTGGGACTTCATCAAGATCGAAAGTTTCTGCACGGCAAAGGAAACAGTCAACAAATCAAAGAGGCAACACATGGAATGGGAGAAGATATTCACAAAGGACACTACAGAAAAGGGGCTGTTGTCTGAGATCTATAAAAAACTCCTCAAACTTGACACCGAAAAAAAAAAAAAAAAAAAAAAA
>NW_019160428.1:0-1078 GCF_002288905.1 Enhydra lutris kenyoni | reverse complement strand
GAGAGAAGAAGGGAAGTCAGGAGAGAGGGAGAAGGGGTGGAAAGGTGGGATTGGGGTGGAGGAGGGAAACTGAATGGAGAGAAGTGTGCTCAGATGGAGAAGTTGAATCAGGTCCTACAGGAAAATGCACATCCTTTCCTTAGCCTGGGTCAGGGGAATTTTCCAAGAGGAATAGGGTTCTATATCTCGCCTCCTGTGAAAAGACAAAGTGCCCAGATTTAGCAAAATGTTCCCTTGCCCTCTGGTCCAAGCCTGACGGAAGGGGCTAGGGTTTATGAATAGATGGCATGGGATGTTGATGTTCTGTTGAGATCGATTCTGTCCTTCTCAGGCAAGCACTGGGGGCTGTAGCACCGCAAAGTGTCTGCCCCTGCTTTTTAGGGCGCCTCAGTGGCTCAGTTGGTTAAGCCTGTGCCTTCCGCTCAGGTCATGATCCCGGAGTCCCAGGATCCAGTCCTGTGTCAGGCTTCCCACTCAGCAGGGAGTCTGCTTCTCCTTCTGACCCTCCCCCTTCTCGTGCTCTCTCTCTCTCACTCTCTCTCAAATAAATAAATAAAATCTTAAAAAAAAAAAAAAAAGGAACAGGCTTCCTTCTCCGTTGCTCTTTTATTCCCCATCCCCTGTTCATTCCCTCTCTCCCCAGTCACTGAGTGAGTCTTTCTATGAAATGGCCGTAATTCTATTCTCACATGCAGGACAGTAAACAAGTAAATGGCTAGAATCTGCCAGTGGGACATTCAGAGGGGGCTTGCTTTATGGGACAATCTTAAATGGGGACTGGGGACTGGACTGGTCATTCAGTGGTTTGTGATCTCCCGACTGAGATAAGGTACAAAAGGAATGAATGTGTTTTCTCCATCTGACAGGGATGAGGGAGGTAACACACTCAAATTTCCAACCTCATTTAAAATTTGATGCTAACAATTGTGGTCATTTATTTTAATTTATCAAAAAAACCTTTTTTTTTAATTAAAAATTTTTTTTATTAAATTTTATTTTTTATAAACATATAATATATTTTCATCCCCAGGGGTACAGGTCTGTGAATCGCCAGGTTTACACACTTCACAGCACTCGA
>NW_019160427.1:0-1078 GCF_002288905.1 Enhydra lutris kenyoni | reverse complement strand
AGCCCAAGCTGACTAAGACATTTTCCTTATATTCCCATAAAACCTATCACAATAATTATCATATGGTAGATTTTCCATTAGTGCTGATTAACAAATGCTTTTTAATTCCACATGCTTATCATTTATCTGTGATGAATAATCAAAGATCTTTCTCTAAAAGATGTAACCCTGGCCAATTAATAAAAAAAAATCATTAAACATTCAATCACATCATTAAGGTATCTTGAGTGCAATGAAAAGTCAGGTGGGTGGAACAGATAATACCAAAGGATTTGTTTTTGTCATTATTTTACAGTTTTGAGATGTGATGGGACTTGCCTTTGAAAACATTTGTACTTCTCATTTAGGTGAGCTCTGTGTCATGCAGAGAAAGATGAAAAGCAATCTCTGTGTGAATCATGTATGACGGGTTAGTTCTATATTTACCAGCCGCTAATTCCTTTTAGTAATCATATTTGTTCTCTGATTACACATGGACTGATGGATTTCAAAGCAAAAGAGCAGGAGAAGTTGAAAATACTTGAATCACCCAATAGTCTCAAGTGTTGCCATTGGCAATGAAGAGACAACATTCCATTTCCAAGTCTTACAATATATGAGACATAACTAGACTTTGGGCAAATCTGATGCAGTATTGATAGCCCGCAGCACACAAAGCTAAATACCAAGCAGAAGACAGTTGTTTGTTTACTGTGTATAGAAGCCCATGCAGCCCAGACAAGGAGCATGAAGGGATGAACTAGGAACTCCCCTGACTTATGATTGGTTTCCTGGGGAAAGTTTAATGGTGTTACATAGGAAATACCCTGGTGGCAATGCCCCTAAAACATGGGAAAGATCTTTGCCAAGCAAGAAGAGAATCTTTTTCAGAAGGAGGGTTACAACTCTTGCTTACTTTTGACTGAATAAAATAGTATATTCCCATCGAGTGGGCTGGTGATGACCTAGAGCAATCTGGCAAAAGAAAGAAAATCAAAGAATGTACTACAAAATATAAAGTGTCCCTTAGGAATAAAGTTGAGGGAAATTGGAGGGTGAGGTGAACCATGAGAGACTATGGACTCTGAAAAACAATCTA